>NC_139345.1:129675036-129900036 GCF_055883805.1 Amblyomma maculatum | reverse complement strand
ACACACACACACACACACACACACACACACACGCACACACGCACACACGCACGCACGCACGCACGCACGCACGCACGCACGCACGCACACACGCACGCACGCACGCACGCACGCACGCACGCACGCACGCACGCACGCACGCACGCACACACACGCGCGCGCGCGCGCGCACGCACACACACGCGCGCGCGCGCGCGCACACTGTCAAAGGAACTCCGTGGTCCGGCTAACGATCCACTTGGTCTTAGGAAGATTTCTGCGGGCTGCACAAGGTCTGGACCCCTAGTGTCTCTGGGCGGAACAGGGCCACAGGAGTAATACCTGTGGCTTTCTAAATATCCAAAGAGCATAAATAATTATCACCAACAAGCCAAAGTGGGCAATTTTAAGACCTTAAGAAGTATTGTTTCCGGGTTCCAGTATTCCTGTTCGGTGCCATTTCCGAGAAAGCTATAAAAAGAGAGAAGTAAGTTCTATTCTACCATTCTTAAAATTTATTCCCAAATCGAATCCAGCGCTTTCATGTACCGCGATTGTAAAATACTGAATGAATAATCCCTGGAATCAAAATCTCGCTCCACTTTGAATGTTTTGTAAGGGTACGTTGAAGCTCAGGTCGGTGTTCCGGTCGACCGTTTAACTAGCGCGTCAGTCTCTTGCGTCTTGTTCTTTGTCTGCCGTCTTCTTTGTGCACGCGCTTTTCGACATACGCTCGTCGTCTTTGTCACCGTCGACAGTTACCAAGCGTTGGTGTGACACTGCAGTTTATTATTGTAAAACAGCGCGAACAACGGTAGACAAGAACGAGAAAGGCACGAGTCTGCGCTCGTCCTGTGTATTTTTCGTTTTCGTCGACCGTTGTTCGCGCTGTTTTACAATTATGAACTTCTACCAACTTTCCCAAATGAACATTTTGCTTCGAATGTTTGCTATGAATGAGTCGCACTTTCACTAGGTTGTCATCATCCTAATCCAAACCATTTCTCTTATTAGGTGTTGCGGATACAGAAGTTATAAAATTTAGTATTTGTTTGGTAACTTAGACCGGTGTTAGTAGAAAAATTACAATGAAAGGATGTACTTCACTAAGGAGTCGGTAGATACATAATCTTTAAATAACCCTTGCAAACATTGCACTTTCCTTTAAAGACATGCAGGCAGTCTGGGCTTCACATTAGGATGCTACGAAATATGACTAAATGGCGGAGTAAGATCATATCGCAAAATAAGCTTATTCGCCTGCAATAATTGAATGATTGGTGTGAAATTTCGCAAAATCAATAGCTCCAGCCACTTGTCACGAAAATAATCTCGTTACTCGCACTTTTCTTCATGAATATGCATCTATAGGTCCGTGATCTGGATTCTCGACTGGGGAAGAAACCTTAATTATCTAAAGCCGTTTTTATCAGGCAGAATTTTGTGATAAGTTTGCAAGCATTCCGTGGAAAGAATGTTTAACACTTGAGCGTTACTACCCCACTGTCGGAATAAATATCTAGCGGCTTCCACAGTTACAGAGCGAAAGATCGGACAAGAGCGGAGAACGAAACATAGCGCTGTGTTTGGCCTCCTCTCTCGTCTTGTCCTTTGCGCTGCAACCATGGAAGATCGCAGCCAACTCGCCCAGTAGCTTGCTTTGTCTGGCAGCGTCGATGTAAAAAGTTTAAAGCTTCGCAGCCTAAAAAAAAAAAATGAACAGTAGATGGTTGTCTTGTGACGTGGCCAGACACTGAAAAGGTCAGAGGGCTGTACGACATCACAAACCACTTGACATGGCTGGAATGACAGGAGCTAATAACTCGGGTCCTTTGTACCGCTCGTTTAAAGCGTCGCAGGCTCGAACAATCATGCGCATTCTTCTGGCAGGCGGTATTACTAATTGGTCGAAGGTGCTTAGTTCTATTTTGCTCAAGCAGTCGTACGAAATGCGTACAGCACTCTTCTCACATCGTTGATGATTGAGAGACGAACATTTTAGCGCCTTTAATTGTATAGGCAATATTATTATCTAGCACGCTTTATAAATCCAAGGATAACGATTACACACCGAATAAACCTCACTCATCGTCTATGAAATTTTTATGCTAGCATTAACATGAGCTTGTCGAAGGCGTACTGTCACCATCTGTGGCTTGGTTAAAGCACCACATGTGCTGCGCTTACAATTCTGCCTGGTTGCCATACATAACTAGCATAAAAACATTCGCCTTACCTTTCTTCCGCTTGACAACAGGTGGTAAACGGCACTGCATGCCTTGTGTTGTGCTGGCGAATATTCGCTATGATTGAAGACATACCAGTTACAAAGGGTTGACAGTAATCAAAGCGTTAAAGGCGTAGAGGAACTTGCTGCCAAATTGGATAAGTTACCATGCACCTCATTAATTTTCTGGCCACTCGCAAAACTAACGCCGAACAGATTTCGCAATTACTAACTGGCGTCTGGGAGATCCCACTCTAATTCTCATTAATATAATGTGCATTTATTCAAATGCTAGATGAATTACATTTGTTTCACGTTTAAACATTCGAGATTCACATCTCACAATTCTATCCCACGCTTCTTTGCCATGATGAGATGACCACTACACGGAGCAGCGTGCTGATTGGTATTCTGGGCGAAGTTTGCGGCATGCCTTAGTTTAGAAGGCCAGCATATATGCTATAAAAGGAGGAACATCGCGCCGTTGCTATAATATTTTGCGTGAAGATTGGGCCCGTGAACTGAGCGAGAAAATGTGAAGAAAGGAAACGCTTCTCCACTGCAGGAGCCACTGTGGAACCTCAACCGCACCTGAAAAGAAGTGTTGAAGGAAGAATTTTGAAAATCTCGAACTCTTAGCTCGCAGCGACGTCGCAAAGTACACGTGTTTATTCTTTTTATTTGATTTAACATAGAGCACTGCACTCGCGCATACCTGACACAGTAGACGAGAAGGTTACACTTATTGCGCCAATATGTGGAGCATAGACCACGAATTACGGTACTTTCTCTGGCGTTGGAATAAGCAAACAAACTGCGAATGTAAAAAAGGAGGGAGTTGATGTTTCTCTGTTTTGGTCCATAATGCCATTTCCTGTGACTGCAGGTTTTTCCTGTACGGCACCTGCGTGCTGACACATGCATATGAAATGATGCTATACTGCAAGTATCTGTACTTAGTGCAGGTAGTCTGACTGCTCGAGTGGGACGAGTTCGCAGGAAAGGAGGCGATTCAAAAGGCTTCATACTGTGACTTTGGGGGAAGTTTTATTGCTACCTTGGTAAGTCCTCTGCTGTGCTTAATAAGTTATCGTCCGAAAGCGTTTTGACAAAGATATCTTAATCAAAAGTGATGCCCCGTGTCATATTGAAATATTGTCTACTGATTTGTACTCGAGATAATGTATATGCAATGTGTAAAATCAACGAAAGGACACAAAATTTTTATTGATGAATTCATCGCAGGAAGCTCTTTTAATCGTCTTTGGTGGAAAGCTCCGCGGTATTGCTGCTGTCTTGAAAGATAACAACCGACATGTGCACCTAAATTAATCGGATTATTTTGAGCTTTTCCTTGAGAAATCCGGTGTCTGAATTTGTTGTAAATTTTGGGGAACATCTAAACAGGAACAGACCTTCCTCCTTGAAATAAAATCCATGAAGTTTCGTGAATAGAGGCTTAGTTAGGGGTGCTTCGAAGAGCTGTCTTTGGAAGAGGACTGATTGGTGTTTATTTAAGAGACTGCCCAGACCTAAGCATAGGTTCCTTGTACTAAACATGGGTGCTCCAGTCTACCAGACATAAGAATAATGTCTCTTGAAATGCACAGTGGAGGATAGTACGTGATCTTTGCGAGTAAACTAAGAAAATAGATCTCGCAAAGTAAAAAAAAAACGTAATCGTATTTAGTTTAGCAAGAGTCATTCCGCGGAAAGCAGCTCATTTTATAAAACCATACAGTTGTGAGCACTATTGTGCAACTTTGTATTGAGGAAGTAATTATGAATTGAAATTCACCCAAGCAGGGCTTTCATACAGCAAAGCGGCGGCGGCGCTGTAGGCAAGGCTTCTTCAGCTACGCAAGTGCTGAAAATATCTGCATTCCTTTCTTTTATAGCCGCGATGTTTACCTTGGGGGGATTATCATTAGCACAACTCTACCTCTGCGTTTGTGGGGTTTCCCTAAACATTAAACAAAAGCCGCTCACACTTTGAGTATTTGATCTGTTCGCTGCTGTCCTATATACGATCTGATTTGGCACACTTTCTCGTTAGCCCAGTCGATAAAGCAATGGTTCGGGATAATATGTGGTCGCCTGGTTAGAACTTGGGACCAGGGTAATGTAGTTTTTTGTATTTTTGACGGTACGGCTCGCTTGGGGCAAATGTAATCAGTAAGTGTTCAACTATTAAAAAAGAAGAATTTTATTCTGAGGGGTCTGCCTAAACACTGTAGAAGTTCATTGTGCTTCGTGAACTTCCAATCAGTCTGCACATTTTTTCGAGAATGCTGACGGCAATGTGACCTTCGTCGTGCAGGAGAAAAGCGAATATGTTTGCCTCAAGGAGGCTGGTTTCAAAACAACAGAGTGTGGGGCTAATTGGTGCATGATACCTGGTATAAGCGGCGCAACGAAAATAGTACAAAGGAGAACACGATACAGGCTCACGCAAAAAACTGTTTAACCGAACCCGAAGTCCCGAACTTCTTCCTTCACATTTAAGGACACACGATCACCTGATCGACATCTATCTCACACATCCCTCCCTCGTCCGCTATAAATTAAGGCTCTACAATAATGAACTTTTTCTCTGAAAGGGACACTAAAGAGAAAAATGAAGTGGGCTTGCATCAACAGAATGCTAGTTCCTGGTTACAAAAAAGCTACTCATACTGAAAACAGAGCTGTTATAACGTAGTAAAAAGAGGGAGGACAGGAATATAGGTATCGCCACCACAGCCGAATCGGCCGAGGCTCGCAACTACAAATAACGTGACGCACAAGGGATCCCGGAGACCCGGAGGCTGACAAATGCAAATTACGTTAACCCTTTGAATGCGGTAGTCGGGTTTGTCTCGAATATGATAACATGCTTTTATCACACGTAAACGACGGCGAAAAGACGAAAAGACAACGCAAATGTTGCAAGGCAAATATAAAATATACTAATTTCGTCCGCTTGTCGGTAGATGCCGCTAGTCTCTAAGTTAACATGGCGCTACAGGCGTCCACTTCAGTTTCAGTTATGTTCCGGCTCAGGCACTTCGTACGGGCTCAGATAGTTTGGTTTGGGCCTGTGGCGCCTGAAATACGAGTTCAGAGCAGCAGATGCGCCTACCCTCAGTGCGTATCGAATGAAGATCATGATTTGGCACGCACCTGGGAAGTATTCTCTGCTCCCCGCGTGCAAGCAATCACGGAGTCTCCTCTTGCGTAGTGTGCGTCATCCTACCCGACTACGTAGTAGGAGAAAACAGTTTGAATTCCACCGGCGGGAACAGAAAAACAAAAACAAAAAGAAAAACACCTCAGCTGCTTATCGCAATATCTCAGCAATAATTCGATGTTTTGCTGCCGGATATGCGGTGTTACAGTGTCACCAAATGCTGTTTATTAGATTTTGATAGCATATTTGGGTGTCTTTAGTGTCCCTTTAAAGAATAGCGATTGTTTTATGCAAGGCAATGTCCAACCCAAAAACCAAGTCCTAGATAAACACACGAAGTGACAAACCAACGAATCCAAGTCAGTGTCAACTACAAGCAGCAAAACCTGTCACACCATGACACCAAAAGTACTCACAAATTCTAACACAAAGCAAAACATACAAAACTACAATACATGCCTCAACAATATAACTATTCATAAAAATTATATAAGGAGAAATATTTATTTCTGCCTATGGAAAGCAAGACATCGCTGGCACAGAACCTACCTTTCATTTTATGAAATACGCCTCTGAGATATTGCTAGCAAACTGATTCCGACTCTTGCTTAGGGCCCTAATAATGCTTAGCAAATGCTCACATTTGCATTCTTGGCAATGAGGAGGACAATTTCACCCCTTACGATTTTCTAAAGACCTTTCATGTTCTCTTGCCCTTTCTTAACTCAACGCCCAGTCTGGCCGGCATATACCTACTCACACGTAAGTAAGATTTCATAAACCACTACAGCCCCGCAGGCGACAACGCCTGACTCATCTCTTCTCGTGAATTAACTATCATGATGACGTCCTAGGAACAAAAAATTTGGTGGTTGCTTAGCTGGGTTAAGCTTGGATATGAGAGGCGAAAAGCTTATGCAATACCATGGCTTATCTTGTGGTTCTTTGGCGTAGTTGTGGCTTACCTTGTTGTTCACGGTTGCACCTTATAGATATTCCATATCTTATCATCACGGTGAAACATTGATTACAGCAGTACATCGCATAGTAATAAACTTTATTACAATTCCACATCATCATTACCGCTATACTTCTGTATAGACATAAACATAGCCCAGCGAAAGCGCGCGGCACCAGCTAAAGGTGAACCGGCGAAGTCGCGGCGGTGGCAGCGGCGGCTCCGACCACCTGCGCCTCCCCTGTGACGTCATGTGGTTTGCACGTGCGCAGCTGTGGCTTTTATTGCGAAAGCAATATTATGCCAGGTCTAACCGCTCGTCGCTGTGTGCCGTGTCCGTGTCCGTTTCCATTACCGTGGTCCGCTGCAGGAGCTGCCAACTCGGGTCTCTCGTTTCATATGGGACGGTTATTTCAGACTCAGCCTGCTAGGACCCTTGCATTCACGTTACCCCTATAGGCCACTAAGGCACGTTCATACGGCTTGGTTAAAGAGGGGCTTTATATGTGTATCTAACGACGGAGCACACGCAAGACTCGGAGCTGACTAGCCTAGTGAAGCTTTTCGCTTCAAAAGCCATTTATTCATGCGCAGAAGATTTATATATAACAGAAGGTGACGTTACGCCATCACGTGCTATAACATTTCCGTCCTTCCCACGGAAGTCCTCGTGCTTAAAATGGTACGGGGGTTTTCGTACACGAGAGCTTCGTTGAAGCGGTTGCTTTTCCACTGTTGTGGCTGGCAAAAGTGCCGTCTCGGTAGATTGTGGCGACTTGTAAGTCAAGTCACCAGTAGGAGTCGCCGATCCTATGTCCGGCGCACACCCATTGAGTCTTGCAGTGGCTTGGTATTTGGGGGTGCAGTCGTGGACGTTTTCGATGCAGTCGCGGCTGACGGCGCCTGTACAGGGACATCTGTGGAAGGCTGTGTTCGTTGCTCTTGCAGCACTGGACGCGCAGGACTTGCGATGGGATCTGCATGCACATTTTCGTGCGACGATGTCGCGATATTGAGGAAAAGCGCTGCAGGTGTACGTCCAGTCACGCTGCTTGGAGTGTTGCGGCAGGCAATTAATAAACTCTCCTGGATAGAACATGAAACCCCAGAAGCCTGACTTTCAAGCACCTGCTTGAGCAGTGCTTTCTTTAGTGTCTACACCGTGAGTTCTGCTGCGCCGTTTAATGCTGTATCATGAGGGGGGAGGGAGCGAATGTGCCTGATTCCATTCCGATACGAGAATCCGGTAAAGAGCGAGGACGTGAACTGGGGTCTGTTATCGCTCACTAGAACCTCAGGTAAGCCATAGGCTGCAAAGCTGTTGCGGAGTTTCTCAACTGTTTTGGAGGTGGATGTCGACGACATCAGGCACACTTCGATTCATTTAGAAAATGAATCGACTAACACTAGAAGCACATAAGAACCTTTGGAGGCAAAAGCTACATGCTCGCGTGACCAACACTCTATCGGACAGTTCCAAGGACACAGTGGTATGGGTGGGGCGGCTGGCCGAGCCGATTGGCAGATTTTGCATCTCGGTATATGTGTTGCTATATTGAGAGAACTGTCAGGCCACCATACCAAACTCCTAGCCGGCATCTTCATGCCACTGGTGCCTGGACGCTACTTATGCAGCAAGTTCAGTAAGCGATCTCTCAATTGTTCCGGAATCACCACTCTAATACACCAGGTTAAGCACCCCTGTTTCAGTGAAAGCTCGTCGCGATGCCTTAATAGGCTCCGAGGTTTTCCGTATACTGTCTAGGCCAGCCATTCAAAGTGAACTCTGCCACACGAGACAGGGTCCTATTTCGCCTTGTCGCCTTCGAAATCTCATCGGTAGTTATCAGAAGGCATTCGAACACCGCGAGACATTCCTCTGAAATTTCCTCAGCAGTGACAGGCTGCGGTAATCCGGAAAATGTGGTGGGCGCTTCAACATCTTTTCCTGCGTATCAGTACCTGAGACGGTACTGGTATGCGGCCACAATCATAGCCAACTGCTGAATTCGCGCTGCGGCTGACGTGGGCGTTGGTTTCTAGTAGCGGATGATGGTCGCGTATATTATGAAAATTCTTCCATACAGGTAGCGATTAAACTTTTTAAGCCCAAAAAGCAAAGGTATCCTTTGCGCTTACACTGCGCATACTTTTTCTCAGCTGCTGGGAGCTTTCTGGACGCGAATGCGATCGGCCTTTCTTGGCCTTCAGCTGTTTCATGAAAGATAACAGCCCCCAAAAATACGCCGACGCGTCACATAGCATTCCCATCAGCTTATTTATATCGTAAAATGTCTGTACCTGGCTGTTAGCCGGCAGCTGTTTTGTCGCGGTAAAAGCCTAACTGCATTCCGGCGTCCATGACCATTTTTGACCCTTTATTAGTTGCCGATGCAGCGACTCTGTGATGATGGAACTATTCTTTAGGAACTTAGAATAGAAGTTCAGCATGCCTAAATAAGCCCTCAGTTCCGTCACTTTGGTGGGCTCAGGCGCTTTCAAAATGGCGGTCTTGGCCTCTGTGGAATAAATTCCCTCAGCGGTCACAGTGTGGCTCAAGTACGTGTATGTCGCGCTGTTTTGAAAGAAAATACATTCGCCATTTTGAGCGCGATACCATACTCACGCAACCTGTCTAAGACACGTTCGAGTGTTATTTGGCAGTCTGCTATATCGAACCCCGCAACGATTACATCATCAATGTAGCATACGACGTGCGGAACGCCCTTCATCACATCTATCATTGACTGAAATATCACTGGGGCACATCCCCCCCCCCCCCTCCCCAATCCCCCATAGGGAAGGCGCTGAAACTCGAAAACACCCAAGTGGTTAATAATGATCAAAAATGGCCATGACGTGGGTGTGAGAGGCCCCTGTTGATATGCGGTAGATAGGTTAGACACAAAACACCTTGCCTCCAGCAATTATTGAATACAGGGCCTCCGGCCTGGGTACGGGATAATGATCGGTTTTTATGACCGAGTTTACGGTCATTTTCTAATCCCCACAGAACCTGAGACTACCATCGTTTTTCGGAACGACCACTGATGGCGTTGCCCAGTCACTGCCCGAGACTTCGCGAATAATTTTTTTCTGCCATGCTGTTCAACTGCTATGTTACCTGCTGTCGAAGTGCAAATGGAAGAGGTCTACTGCACGGAAAAAACCTAGGGCTGTACCAGCTTTCAGCACTACCGGCGCTTCAAACTTCAGTATGGTTCTTATTGCGTCCGTAATTATCGAAGGATAGCTGTTTTGCAGGTCTCGCACCCGACCTTCAGCCGTAATTCAGCCAATTTCCGGCCAATCAAGCTTTAAGCATTGAAGACAAATTCGCGCCAGGAGCACTGGAAGTTTTTGGCCGTTATCGATTACAACTATCTACGGTAAAGCGACTATTTGGTTTCTGTAAGTCACAAATATCTCATTCGTGACCGTTAAGACGCATTCGGTCTCTAGTATATGTGCGGAGAGAGATTGTGGATGATTCGCATTTTACATGCGGTAAAAGGGACTCGTACATCAGTTCAGTTCAATCGTTCAGTCGTGTCCGACTCTTCGTGACCCTATGGACCATGCCACGCCACGCTTTCCGGTCTCTCATTATCTTCCTAACATCACATAACTTCATCTGCAGCGCCTCGAGGATGCCATCTAAACATCGCGTTCGCTGCCTACCCTTTCTCCGGCGACCCTCAACCTTTCCCAACATCAAATCTTCCTCCAGCGACTCCTCTCTTCTCATCAGATGGCCAAAGTAGCTGAGCTTTAACTTTGGAATTTGACCCTCCAATGAGCAGTCAGGGTTTATGGTCGACAATATCGTCTGATTTGATTCTGGCAGTCCAAGGAAATCTCAAGAGCCTTCGCCAGCACCACAATTCAAACGCGTTAATGCTTCGGCGGTCAGCCTTTTTCACAGTCCAACTCTCGCATCCATACATCACAGCTAGAAAGACCATAGCACGAGTTATACGGATCTTGGTTGGCAGACTAATGTCTCTGCTCTTTACTAGGCAATTTGGGGTTGTACCCTAGCACTGCTTTGCCCATTCTTCTGTTTACTATGAGAGCGACCCCATTCCTTCTCTTGGATTCGTGCCCACAATAAAAGACATAATGGTCGCCGGAGTTAAATTTTCCCATTCCGGTCCACTTGAGCTCGCTGATACCCAGGATATCAATGTTCAATCTGCCCATTTCTGGCTTGACGACATCCAGTTTACCTTGCGTCATAGATCTTACATTCCATGTTGCTATGTGATATATCTCCTAGCAACATCGGACTTTCCGATCGCTTCCCAACACATCCACAGCTGAGCGTCCTTTTGGCTTTAGCCCAGCCGCTTCGTTCGTCCTGGAGCTACTAGGAATCGCCCTTTGTTCATCCCCAGTAACATGTGGGACGCCTTCCAACCTGGGGGGCTCATCTTCCGGCTCCATATCATTAATGGTATTGTGACTGGCCATAGGGTTTTCTTGGCAGGAAATACTGCAGTGGGTTGCCATTACCTTCTCCAGTGAATCACACTTTGTCAGAACTCTCTGCCGTGACCTGTCTATCTTGGGTGACTCTACACAGCAGAGCTCACGACTTCATCGAGTTTCGCAAGCCCCTCCGCCACGACAAGGCAGTGATCCATGAAGGGGGACTCGTACATACCCTCGGACTAAATTGTAGCAGCTGCCCCTGTGTCAATCTGTATCAATAAGGTTTATATATCGCAGTAGATGTCGTCACGCGATCACGCGCTATAACATCTCGCGCTGGGCGTTCTTACTTTTTCTTATTCGTGAGCATAAAGCGCTCAGATTTTCCGCGCAGAGAACACTACCGGTACATCGTACCTGCCTGCCACCTTCCTCAGGCAATGCGCCACTCAGTGCATGTAGGCGCCTTCTTGTGGTCGCCTGTCCCGCCGAGGTGGATCAGTGGTTCGGGAGCTTGGCTGCTGAACCCAACGACGCCGGATAGAATCTCGGCCGCGGCCCGGCCGCCTTTCGATGGAAGCGAAAAACAAAGCGCTGGTGGTCTGTGCGTTGTCAGTGCATGCTTCTTTGAAGCCCAGGTGGTCTAAATTTCCAAAGCCCTCCACTAAAACATCTCTCATAGCCTGAATCGCACTGGGACAAAACCTACCTCCAGGTCGCTACTTCCACGTTTTGTTCGTCGCCTTGGTTTCTTCGAATGTAAAGTACGGGACTGCTCAAGTTATACATGTACAGTTGCGGACATAAGTAAACAAAGCATGCTTTTCTGTTCAAATTAAAATCGCGTCTTCTGTATTGGAGGTAAGAAAATATTATTTGTCCTAGTAAAAACACACTGGCGTCTACTACCGGTTCGCATATACCACGACTGCCAGTTTCAATTGTGCAATGCGTAAAAAGTTTGAAAGGAAATTGCGTGCTCCGTTTACTTTTTTCCACATCCGTACGTATTTATGTTTTAGACGAATGCCTGTAACGAGGACCTACTCCGCTGTGGCATTTGTTATGCAATCATGCTGCACACGAACAGCACACCATCACCAACAACCATCTTCGAAGCTGAAAAAAACTAGCATTTCTATACTAGAGAATAGCATATGAACAGTGCTTTTTGTGTGGCTTTGCTCAAGGATAAATGTGTGCTGCAATAGCTTTTAGGCGAAAGATAATTGATAAAAAAAGTAGAGAACCAAATTAGCATATGATAAAGGCCCGACCACATGACAGCGTTTCTTCGGCGTTGTGTCAGCGCCTCGTCTACGCGCGTCGTAGCTCGGCGCGCGCCGGAGAGGGTGACCAAACACATGACGGCGCACGAACTGTCGTCTGCAAGCCAAAGCATGAAGGAATCCTGGAAGTTCGAACAATTGTCCCCCGTCCCTAGCTAAAATTGTGCTGTTCAGCGACGACGGTAGCTTACTGGGGAGGGTGGGGGAGACAAGGGGAACAAAGGCGCAGGCACGCGCGTGGACAAAAGAGGAGCTCTTGCTTTCGAGTTTCGTCTGTGGTCGGCGTAGAGCGCGTGCTGCACGCCTTCGACCTCAGCCAGCTGGGCCGGCAGACGTCCTCATGGCAATGTTAAAAAGCAGCGGGGAGAGAACTGCGCCCTGAGGTGTGCCCCGCGTGCCGAGCATGAATGGTCCGTGCTCTTTGTCTTGTATTTTGATGTAGGATTGTCGATCTGTAAGAAATTGAAAGTTTAAAGTGAAAGTTTATTAGATCGAACATATTTAAAAAATGTATAAAAATACAAACGAGGGTCCCATAGTCATAAGACTGCACCGGGACCCTCGATATATCACTACAACAAAATAAATAATAACAGCAAAGTTAGCGAAAGGTTATAATATACAAAACATGGCAAATCGATATTTTTACACAAAAACAAAAGCACTAACACAGAAATTAGGCGAATCTGTAGTTTTACACAAAAACAAAGGCACTAACACAGGTATCAGAAATAAAAAATATAAAACATCAGCAATTCAACAAATATTCACACACAATTCACAATTGTTCCATATAATTGAAAGTATATTGCTGGCACAGTGTGTTTCACTTAGACTGGTCAGTATGACTTCGTATGTGACGTTATCGAAAGCGCCTTTTAAGTCTAGGGCGAGTACAACCCGGTCATTGTGGGGGCGTTCGAATGGGTTGAGAATTTCTCTGCTAAGTTGGAGAAGGACATCCTGTGCGGATCTGTGTGGGCGAAATCCGAACATGGCGTCCGCGAAAGTGTGCCTGTGTTCAAGATACTCGGATAGCCGATCGTACACCATAGTCTCCATTAGTTTGCCTACACAACATGGTATGGGCCTGCCAACGAAATCCATCCCTTCCCCCTATCCCTAACCCTTCCCGGGAGGACTGGGAGGCGACCCTGCTCGGCTGCTGCGACCTACAGGCTCAAAGGGCCTTAACGCGGCGTGCGCGGCAACCGCCAATGGGGTCCCTGACTAGGGTCTCTACCCAGTATTGTAAGGCCGAGGCCCTTAAGGCCCCGCGTCAAACCTCCAAATGTACAATAAACGTTTTCACCACCACCATCAGCTGCCCACGCGTTGCTTGTCATTGGTTCGCGCTTGCTAATAACTTCTGGCGTCGACGCTGAAATCTGGCACCGCCAAATACTTGCGTCTTTCAGCGTCGCTTCGCTTCAAGAGCCAGAATTGCGCCTTCAGCGACGCCGATAGTAGAGACACGGACGCGGCGCCGGAGAAACGCTGCCATGTGGTTCGGCCTTAAAGGAACAGAACACTGGCCAAAATATGTCATGAGATTATGGTGGAGATGAAAAGATCTTGCCTCATACAGTACGGATCGAGCACTACAGTATCAAAGAAAAGAGGCTTTACAATTTTAATTTGCCATTGAAAATCGCATAAAAACAACCGAGGCGTTATCTAGCGGAGAAACGCTAGTACTTTCAGTGTAACCCCCCATGTGACTACATGTTGGCAAAATATCGCTGACTTTCATAACTGCACACACACACACACACACACACACACACACACACACACACACACACACACACACACACACACACACACACACACACACACACACACACACACACACACACACACACACACACACACACACACACACACACACACACACACACACACGCACGCACGCACGCACGCACGCACGCACGCACGCACGCACGCACGCGCGCACGCGCGCACGCACGCACGCACGCACGCACGCACGCACGCACGCACGCACGCACGCACGCACGCACGCACGCACGCACGCACGCACGCACGCACGCACGCACGCACACACACACACACACACACACACACACACACACACACACACACACACACACACACACACACACACACACACACACACACACACACACACACACACACACACACACACACACACACACACACACACACACACACACACACACACATGCAGATGACGGTTTTGATCTGCGTTCCCTGCCTGTTCCACAACAACTACATAACGTACTCCACAAAACTGTAAGAGCGCAAAACGCGGCACGACTGCTCAAGCATCGGAGGTGATGAGAATGGCCGACGGATTCGAAGCCCCGGATCTGTGGACTGCCGCTCCTCTCCGACCCCAACAGCAGCCTGTATATCGTCGCTCTCCGGTCAAGGTGTTGGCCGCTTTCGAGGCCCCGTAGCCATTCGCACGTGATCGTCCCCTCGTCGCGGATGCCCGGTGGGAGGAAAGAGGGGGGGGGGGGGGGGGAGGATCGTCATTGCCTGGTCAGAATGCATGACGTAATATAGCGCGTAATGGTTTTTTAACTATTACGCGCACTAGCCGGACTCATCGCAACTCACCAAGGCCGCCGCGGTATATTAGTGCTTATGCCGCTGTACTCCTGATTCCGATAGTCGACCGCTGCGGCCATGTTTCGCAGGCAGCGAAAGGAAAGACGCACGAGTATTGTGCGAGAGTGGTGCATGGTAAAAGACTGCAAGTGGTCTAAAATCCCGGGGCCCTATATATGCTACCACACGTCCCTCATAGTCGATGTTGCTTTGGAAAGTTAAACCGTATAGATCAAACCAATCGCCCCACCATAGGAGGAGTAAGCATCATCCATGTATTATTTGGCCCTTGCAGATGCCTGATGCAAAGGCGAATAAGCTTGACCATTTTCGTGGCAGGACTATGCCTATTCGTCTGCAGTGTATTGTACGCATGGAGAAACGTACAGGTGGGAAATACTTGCCTGCAGTTAAAGCAAGCGTCAGATGCTGGGGAAAAGGGACAAGGTAATGTATGGCTGCTTTTCATAACTTTTTCCCTCCTACCTATTCTTTCGATAACTTCGCAAACGGGCAGTAGAAATAATGTCAGTATAGTAATAACAACGTCGTGGGTGGGCCTTTAATGCCCAGAAAATTTTCTATAAATTTGCTGCTCTGTCTAACTTTATGGTGCTTTTTGGTGGGTGACAGATCGGTTTACGAACACGGCGAAATGCTTCAAATTCAACACGAACGACACATTTGTATAAATGAGACTCATATGTGGCACTAAAAAATACGAAGGAGCGATTAAAATTACGCACTTCATATAGTAGTGATTATATGCATCATAGAGTGTTAATAGGCAAAAGAAATAAGAATTCCTCACGTACGACGTGCTCAAAAATGAGCAAAGCGCCAAGCAAAGAATGCAACTTTTACTACATAAACTTCAAGGATTGAAAGAAGACGTGTGGAAAGTAGAGCCCTATGGGAAATAAACGACTGGGCAATGAACAGCGAGCATGTAGCAGGGGCGTTGAACCAGAACCCTTCTCTCGAGTGGAAAGGAACGGCGGTTTGGATCTTGGCACAGCGCGATTGTCCACTTGATAAAGAAAAGGACAGCCTAAGAAATTGAATGCATCCGGTGACCACAGCCAACAAACCACAAATTCCGCTTCACGGCCTCCAGCAGAGTTTTCTCCCACTGGTATAATTACCTCCCGCAATTCAAAAATCAGCAAAGCCCCTATGTAGTGAGTCCCCATGGGGCCGCGGATCAATTGAGCAAGGCGGCTGTAAGACATATAACGTCGCCGAGGGCTAAGCATCTCTGGCTCCGGGAAGGTTACCATTGAAAATTGTATCAGTGCGGTTATTATCGTCATTTGAGAAACAAGCTGGACAATACAAAGGATGGTCATAGCATATGCTTACTAAGGTTAGGAGGGCGAACCATTTATTGTTAAAGAATGGGAGAAAGTACTGCGCTATCGTTTTACGGCGCATCGCAAACGACTAGGTGTGAGACATTTAGTTAACAAGGATATGGCTGATAACGTTAATGAATGTGGCCGTATTGAAACGAGGGCGAAACGTACCATAGTAAAGCTTACGAAGAAGCAACGAGTTAAATATTGTACAGGCCTACGCATTCAGTTCCGGTACAGAAGAAAAATAGTCTATAGGTTGACAGGGATATCAAAATAGTCGTTCAATGGCGCAGCTTGAGTGCCAGGTTAAGGAAAAAGCAGGTAAGTGACCAGGAAGTAGGGAACTACTGCGTCAGTTTTAGGAAACGCAAATGGGAGTGCTCAATAAAGTTCAGAGAAAGCAATGACTTACAAATCATGAATACTTTCTTTTGAAAACGGCACAACCGAAAGTATATTTTCGCAGTTATTTATTCTTCTCAACGGCCCAAAGCAGCCCTGCGTTGTGCGATTGAAAGTTCAGAAAGCGAGCCTAAAACGGAATAGTTATTTCATTGTGCGCATGCTGGTATGGTAGACTGCGTAAAGGCCCATTGAGATGTAGCGAATATAAGGAACCTGCAATGACCACCAGGCGGCGCCACTGCATTGCAGCGTTCAGCGCTACCAACGCCGGTCATGTAGATTTCGGAGCACCGCCGGGCAGTCCAGTAAGGCGCTTATAGGATCAATTTTACGGTTATAAGATTATTTAGGGCATGTTCGAGTGTTTTAGGCTGTTTTTGACATTTGTTTTTTTTTGATACCAGCGTATAAGCGTGCAAATGAATGGCGAGGACCTCAAGTGAAGCGTCTATCGCAACAAACTAGGTCTGCGTACGACGTCGAACGGCACAGAGTACTTTAGGCGACAGCATATTGCCAGCTAGTTCGGTCGAAAAGCCGTCGCCGTAGTAGTAGTAGCAGTAGTAGTAGTAGTAGTAGCAGTAGTAACAGTAGTAGTAGTAGTAGTAGTAGTAGTAGTAGTAGTAGTAGTAGTAGTAGTAATAATGGAAGTGGTAATAGCAGTAGTAGTAGTAGTGGTAGTAGTAGTAGTAGTAGTAGTAGAAGTGGTAGTATTAGTAGTATAGTGGCAGTAGTATTAGTAGTAGTTGTAGTATTAGTAGTAGAAGTGGTAGTAGCAGTAGTAGTAGTAGTGGTAGTAGTAGTAGTGGTAGCAGTAGTAGTAGAAGTGGCAGTAGTAATAGTAGTAGCAGTAGTATTAGTAGTAGAAGTGGTAGTAGTAGTATTAGTAGTAGTAGCAGTGGTAATAGTAGTACAAGTAGTAGTAGTAGTAGTAGTAGTAGTAGTAGTAGTAGTAGTAGTAGTAGTAGTAGCAGCAGCAGTTGTAGTAGTAGTAGGCCTTGTTGTTTTGTAATGGTAGCGGTAATAGTAGTAGAAATTGTATCCTGGTAATTTGTGGTCCTAGTGATTGACGACTGATTGGGGTGCGATAGGCAATGACGAGTTAACAAAAACATTTTAATTATTTAATTAATTGACCCCGCCGGGATGGCGCAATGGTTACGGCGCTCGACTACTGTGCTCAAGGAGGCGGGATCGAATCCCGGCCTCGGCGGCCCCTTTTCGGTGGAGGCGAAAAGCAAGGCGCCCGTGTGCTGTACGTTGTCAGTGCACGTTAAAGAACCCCAGGTAGCCGAAATTTCCGGAGTCCTCCACTACGGCGTCTCTCATAGCCTAACTCGCTTTGGGACGATAAAGCCCACAAAACCAAAACCAAACATTTAATTATTTGATGAAATAAATAAATGAAAAAAAAATGAAAAATTAGAAAAAAAGGCGTTCAAAGATGTTGAAATTCTCAAAATGAAAAGCCAATGCTTGATGACACCAATAAATAAAAACGACTGTGTAAGTGATGAACTAAATAAGTGAAACAATCGAGAAAAGAAAAATGAGTTAAAAAGTGTCAGACTGTTGATATGAAAAACCATTGCTTGGTGATGCTGAATACCAGTGTATGAAAATGAAAACAAAAAACTTATAAATAGATATTACAGACTGGAAAAGTGAAAAATATCCGCTTGTGTAAAACGATATCGCGTCATACCCTTAACCGTGAGCTAAAGTGTCACCCTCATTTTTGTTTTCACTTGTTTTTGTGCACACGTTTTATGTCTATTGTTGAATCGATCGATTCAAGCCATGCTTGTCTGTGAAGAGTGAAAACAAGCACGTGCTTGCAAGGGCTTTAGCTGCTACTCTCTTGAGCAGCAGCATGTATAGAGTTTCCTCGTTGTTCAAGATTGTTATTCCGCGTAATTCTTAAAATTTGCGTTTTAAACTCGTATCTCGCGAAAACGGCGTGCAGGTAAGAGGCAACTAAAAAGCTGCAGCTGCTGGCATGGCTGAAATTGATGACTTTAATCGCAGCTTGCACCTAGCGTGATTCGTTAGTAAGGGACCTTAATTGAATCAGCGGAGAGCAAGCGTGCGCGGATTGGGCGGCTAAGCATAAACTGCACGATAAATAATTGATTGGAGAGCTCTTTGACGGTATCATAAACTTGGTTTAGCGAACCGATGAGCTACCTCGTCCTACCAAGGCGTTCTAATTTTACCTGCCGTAAGACTGCTGTCCGCCACACTCTGTGCGGCATTTTTATTTTGCATCACATCGCCTCTTGTCATGCTTATATTCCGTTATCGCTCGCTGCTCCTTTTTACTCATATTGCCTTCAGGAAATGTGTTTACAAAACCTTGCAAGTAACTGAAGTGTACATTACAAACGTGATGCATCGAGCTAAGCGTCACATAACACAGCAAATTGAGTTATGAATTATTGCTTACTTAGCAGGCACTATCGCATTCTTTCTGGCTTAAGCAACAACTCCTTTCGTCGACACAAGAAAACAAGATGAATTCCTGTTAAACCCCGTGAAAAACCGCAGGAAGTGCCATTAAGTTTCCCTTAGCAGCTGTGTTAGAACACAAGGCAAGAAATGAGTGAGCTGTCAACCAGGAAGTTGAAAATAACTGCTATCAACACGTGCCACAATGCAGCATGATCAGTGATGTCTCAGAACCGTCGTGTACCACACTTGAATAGCTTAAACACTTCATGCTAACCCAGTAGTTGGTGCAATTAGCATTCGTAAAAAGGAAATACGTAAATATCGGGTGAATTGTTTCCCCTGTCAATTCTCGAGGAAGTCTTTTGTCACCTAGGGCTTCATTCGGGGTTGTAAAGTGGCAGTATGCTTTGCAGCAGCGGCGCACATTCTGCTCCCACTACAAAGACGATTAAGACGACAAAGCAATCAAGTTTAATTCAATGCATGTGCTCATGTTTTAACCATAGGAGGGCAGTTGCGTATAGCCTGCGCACTTCTTGACCTCCTCAGGGTTGATACTCACGGCTACTAGGTGGCGACACGGGTAGCGGCAAAGTACATTGCAAGTTTCGTATAGGATTTCGAGTTCTCAAGTCAATCTAGATTTGACCAGTGAATGAAATAAACAAGTTGCCAAGAAACCTATCAAGAATTCAGCAAACAGCTATGGAGAATTAGCAGAGCAATTCAGGATCTCCCTGATGCACAGATATTTGGCTAGAACGGCAGCCTAGCAATGGCTGTAGTGTTCAAGAACACATGTTTTATTTTACCATTATTACTGCACAATGCCCCGTAGAAGACTGAACGTCAGAACATTAAAGCCACTAGCTCCATAGGAAGGGCAGATCTGGGTGCACTTTCAAGGGTAACCTATAAACCTACGGTAAACGACAAAAACAAGGAAATGCTGAATAAAAAGCGTTCGGGCTCGCTCTAATGAAAAGAAAGCCTAAAAGCGGCCGAATGGAAATAAATCATTGGTAAAAATGTCATGTTCGTCCCGATATGGAAGATCAGCAATGTCGTCACCAATATGCTAGACAAGATAGTTAAAAAATCATGAGAACTCTGCAAGTCAGCGCGTAGCAGCAAAAAGCAAGACAAAACAATGAAAATCGGGCAGAGAGGGTGGCGGCAAAACTGGACGTCCTCTCGGTAAACAAAGAGGAAGTAACAAATCTTTCCATGTGATTGAAATGAGACATCGGCTGGTAAGGTTCAGGTAGCGCAGCTTATTTAAAGCTTTGCGGCAAAGTTGTGCAAAAAAAAAAATCTTTTCGCACTGGTTGTGCATGCATTATCTGATGGCCTCGGCACTACCTGAATCTTCAAATATTCTGAATTGAGAAAAATGAGTATCCGGGGTGCGCTCGAAAAGCACAAGCCTCAAGGCACACCACAAACGGGCCAAAATGAGGTAATGCGGAGTAGAGCATAATCCCGGGTCGACGCTTGGCCAGCTTCACGACGCATTAAATCGTCGTTTGCCGGCATCTCATTAAAGTTATACATACATACATACATACATACATACATACATACATACATACATACATACATACATACATACATACATACATACATACATACATACATACATACATACATACATACATACATACATACATACATACATACATACATACATACATACATACATACATACATACATACATACATACATACATACATACATACATACATACATACACACACATACATACATACATACATACATACATACATACATACATACATACATACATACATACATACATACATACATACATACATACATACATACATACATACATACATACATACATACATACACATACGTACATACATACATACATACATACATACATACATACATACATACATACATACATACATACATACATACATACATACATACATACATACATACATACATACATACATACATACATACATACATACATACATACATACATACATACATACATACATACATACCGCAAGGACTTGAACCTTACGCCCTTTTGGGCTTACTGTCTGCAGTTTCGGAGGTATTTACGACTGTTATTTGCTAATAGATATATACCAAACTTATACTTCAGTCAATGAAATAACCAGGCAATATTTCGAAAGGCCGCGGCAGGACACCAAATAATATACACCTTTCATAACTGCAGTCAACTACTTCTGCGTTACAGTCTTCATAAACGACGTGAAAACATTTGAGCCAGTCGAAACATCCGCAGAATTAGAGCATTGCTTAATCAGCATGTAGGAGGGGCCGAGTTGACTCTGTGGCCATACTAAATCCCAAAGCAAATTGATAAAACCAATGAGGAAGGGTGTCTAACAGTCAGGCAAGGAGAATGGCGGCAACAGTATTAACAACCATGAGTTTGTGGATGATATGCAGAGAACTGCATAACTGGAGAAGTGGAACAGTTCGTAAAAGCTTGTGAAGAATGTCCCAGTAAGCTTCGATTTGCTGATGACATGCCTTGATACGTAACTGATGGACCGAATAGCATATTATGATGGACGAACCTGAAAGGTAAAACTGAAAATTCGACCTAAAAGTTATAAAGAAGAGATGAGAACTAACGCTCAGCAATCAGGGAGTAAACAAGTTTCAGTTTGAGTATAATTAATTGCGCTTTAGGTTCGGCATAAAGCCTGATGAAACCATTATTTAACCTTGAAGTGACAGCACGCACAATGCAATGAGAGGCAAAATGTTTCTGAATTCGTTACCCTGTGAGAAACTACTTTGCAGCTTAAGATGGTCGCTATTGATTCGAGGTAACTGTTTCGGGCCAGTGTCCGTACCTGTCACCAAAAAACCGCAGAACTAAAGGAATTCAGAAAATGCTATTAGAGTACGCCGTCCATTTTCTTCGGCATACCTCGCTTGCGCATGTATACATCTTCCCTTAAATATTACAGTTACGACGTACCAACCAGCATTTTATAACGTGCCTTCATTCATGATAGTCAGGCTGGTGACAGACTGCTTCAAGGAGCAAATCTTTACACCATCAGTCGTCCTATGGTTCCAAGGATAGTATTGCACATGCTTGATCTGTTGACATCAGGTTGTTCTTGAGTTCAGCTCTTCTTTTATGGTACTTTCTACTTCTAACACACTAGCGCCACGTGCAACAGTAATGACAACAAAAAAGCTCCGTATGACGCGCGCACTTATACGTCTCCGCTGGGAGCGGAGACCATGTGAAATTTTCGCAATGCTCCTTGATTGCTTGTCATGTTGGTGTGACGCATATGCCGTGTTGTTGTTGTTGTAGTGGTTATTTATTGTATGTACAAAAGGAAAGAAAAGATGTTTGCCAGCCCCGGTATCTGCTATCTTATATCTGAAGCACCTGAACTGGGGCGGCGGAAATAAAGGGATAGCGAGGAGAAGGTAGAGGAAATCAAAGAGGTGAGTGATAGGGAGAAAGAAAAGAGTAGGTAAAAATAAAAGAAATATATACACTATGGTACAGTATACAGTAGTTTGCATGAGGCCCACCCGCAAATGTCTTAGGTCACTGAGTACTCGGCACGTCGGGCGGGCCTCCGCAATAGCTCCACGTCCAGGCAACTGTTCACTACGCACGCACTTGCACACTGTACAAAACACTGACGGCTGTCGTGGGCGATCAGCCGTTATTGTGGGAAATAGCACACGTGGAGCGTTCAGTCCCAGCGCGCACTATCTGGCGAGGTGAAATAGGCGGGTCATCAAGCCCGCCTGTTCGATGTACTCACACAAGCTCACGTGAGCTCGCTCGCGGGCGCGCGCACAGCCCGGCGGCCACAGGAGCACAGCTACGCTGTCCGGGATTACCCCTGCGCTCTGTAAGCCGCCAGCAACTCACGTCGTGGTTCGGCTAGCGCGGTGCAGCGCAGTAGAAGATGTTCGAGAGTTTCTACCTCGCCACAGCCGTCACACACGTCACTATTGGCAAGTCCGTGGCGCATCCGTCGTTCCCCAGGCCACACACATCCAATGCGTGCACGGAGGATCATTGCGCGTTGCAGCCGAGTCAGCGAGCGGCCGCTGACACTGTGAATGCGCTCACCTCTTGCGATGCGTGTGTCGGGGTGCTGCGTCCGGAGGTGATCGTCGATTACCGCACGCACATCCTCCAAAGCGAGTTGCTCGTCGCTAGGAGGGAGTTCATGTGCTGCGGTCGCGAGCTCGTCGGCACGTTCGTTGCCCTCTATGCCGCAGTGCCCGGGGATCCACTGTGCCCGTATAGCGCAGCCACGCTCCGCTGCCGTGTTAGGCATATAGCATTTGCGTCACGTCAGTCTGTCACTGCTTCTGCTTTTGGAGAGTTTAGAGGTAAGCAATTCTTTCCATCTTAATTGGCAGTGATGGACAGGCTGTGGAACCTAACAGCGGAACATGCTGCTGCGACGCCGTGAAACGAAGCTTGATGCTGTCACCTAATTATTGCATCAGATTGCATGACCGCTTGTCAGTTTTTCAAAACAATTTTCTGGACATCGGTATAATTTCAGTGAAGATACATTGTTCATGGAATTATCTATCGACTGCTCGAATATTTGTTGCATCTTGTACAGCTATTGTACAATGTGCAGTTGTTTGAGTGTTAAAATAAACAAACTGTATCCTCCAATTAGCGAAAAACGTAATTTTCTCGAATCAAGCGGCACCACTGGCATCTTATTCATTGTATTGTTTCTGCTAAGTAACATGTCAGGATTGCAGCTTCCAGACGTGAGCGTGGGCTGTAATATAGCAATGGGCGCTTTGCCACTGCAATGTTCAATGAAATAAAGCTATGAACGAGCTACCGAAGTGAGCTCATCGGAATAGACGGATATCCTCAATCACGTTCTACAAAGATCTTCAATGCTTTAGGCTGCCGGTTCCATGTCTGCATTCTGTTCTCAGACGTCGCTTCGGAAGTCGTCGAATATTCTTCTTGTTTAAAATCTGACTCATATGCGGGCTCAAAAAAGTAAAATTTATTCTTTATTGCGCATAAATAATATTGAAATTGGTCGCACATACGAGAGAAATTTATTTTAGGTTTATTTAAAAACTGGTCTTGTTTTTAGGTAGCTGGTATATCTACTGATAGTTACCATTAGCACTCGCTAAATGCAATCCTGCTTGCTTAAAATTAAAGACAATTATCGGAAGTTCTATGTTCTTTGTCAGAAAGACCATTGAGCTCCGTTCTGCTCAGTAGGGCCATTAGAGAAAGCCCTTCAAGATGCCTACCATTCCAAGAAATGAAAGTTAAACTCCCGCATGTATATCTCTTATAAAATATGCATTTATTACAAAAACAAATGCCGTATAACTATTGTACATATACACTATAGCACTGAGCACATTATTGCATACTTCCCCTTATCCCAATTCGTGAGTGACAACAACCAATGAAAATGTAAAAGCGAAAAAATTGGAACATTTGAGCTAGATGACATATTTGCGCTTTCTCGTGTCTGTCCCCCTCCGCGCACGTGCACTTTCTATCCGCTTAATTATTTATGCCATAATTTTTCAGTGTATTCTCACTAGCATACAGTCACGTTTTACCACATTATCTCAAAAACCGCTCTCATAGAAAAGCCCCGCTTAAAGTAAGCCCTACGAACATGCCCGCGCGGAGTAGGGTTAGCATGCCTTAGCTCATCCCTTCTTGGCTTATGTTTCTTATCTCATTGTTCTATATCGCAGTAGCTACCTGTGTTATCAGCTCCTGCCAATTCGGCCATTTCATGTGGTCTCCTCACGTGACACAGCATGCCGACCGATCACTGCTCAAATACGTCACTTGCTAAATGTTACCTGCCAGCTATATACTTGCGCTGACTACTATAGCACCGACTCCGGATTGTCTCCATAATGGGACCTTTTGCGATGTCTATTTGACCGCAATATATTACTGTAAGAGACACAGAAAAATCATATATGTTCGAAATTCGGTATTACAGCTTTAATGGTTCGGTTTGTTTTGGGAGATTAAGGTCCAAAAGTGACCTAGGATTACAGTTTTATTCTTTCCTCGGAAGGCAGACCAAGACACGAGCGTTCAACAGCAAATTTATGAAACTGACAATTTTCACCGAGCTGGCAAGTTTATTTTCCGCATCCACAATAAACCACTCCCGTTCAGCAACGAAGCATTATGGAAGACCTCTTAAAGAGGCTGTTTTAAAGCAGCGCTATTCTGACTATGTGTTGATATCGTCTAGGCGATGACCTACTACGGAATTTTTATTGCTGCTCAAGCATTATACAGGACGCCGCTGTCATTGAAAAGCGCGGGACGACATGTTAATAAAAACATTTTCAGGTAATGTTATAAAAAAGAATTGTCAGCAGTATGAAGAAAAAACAGCAACTGCTAGTTATGGAAACATAGTTCAACTTTCGAGGGTTAGTTTACGCGTAATAGTTCAAAATCATAGCTAATTTATTGTTATTGCGGTATTTGTTTTGGTGGGTGCTTGGTGTAAATGCTATTGTACCAGCCGTAATAAGAATATTTCTGTGCGACACTCGTGGGAATATTCGATGCATAGAATTTTAAATCCTGGAGACAGCACAGTAGTGCAGCTTTTCGCTTCTAAGCACTTTTTTTATCGCTGGAGCATTAGTACCCAATGTTGAAAAAAAAAAAAAATAACCGTGCTCGGGAATAGCCATAGCTCTGGTAATGTTTTTAAGTTTTAGCGTTGGTTTTTGGATGTGTTCGTAGATATATTTTCAATGATATATCAGTAGACATTGTAGAAAAAGTTCAATAATAATATTAATAAATAATTACCGATAATTTATTATACCTGCAATTTGTATTGTGAAATCATACTCCATGTAAGCTATCCAATATTATAGGACGATGCCACAGCGTATAGCTCGTCTTATTCACAAACTAATTAACAGTAACTAATAAGATCTAAAATTAGTATAATCGTACCTTACATAAGCTATCCAAAATATTAGTTGGCGTTGCAGTGTGAATGTAATTTTAATTGCAACACAGAATTAGTAAAGCGTAATTATGCTCTAAATAAGCTAATAACGATGTAATATTGTGCTGATATTATACCGTTATGATTAACTGCGCAATACTGCAACAGCTGTGAAGCTAAGCATTGACTCGAAGGCTTGACATTGATCCTGAGCTGAAGGTCATACGGACGCAGACTGCCAGTGCTCGACTTTTGCGTTGACGAGAGATTTCGGTCTAAAAGGGCCGATACAATGAAAAGTGCTTATGGAAAACACGCATCAAGTTAAGGCTGCTCTCTTTGTTTCATATGGGTCACTTGCAACTCATCGCGCAGGAAGCAATGGAGGAAATGGATTGGCCAAAATTTCAGCAGTCGATGCCATCGACTCCAGCTTGGAGTGGGAGCTTCCTGGAAATTTCCGGGCGGCCCTGGATACGTATTCCGCTGTTCCGATTTCGGACGTCAAAATAGTGCTGATTGTCGGCTACTACAGGTCTGGCTCTTCATTCGTCGGAGAGCTGCTCTCCTCTGGACCTCGAACGTTCTTTCACTTCGAGCCCCTGATGCTCTTCACTGTTAGCGGCAGAGTTCGTCCGGGAAGACAGGGCCACGCATTTCAGCTGCTTGACGAACTGGTCAGGTGCAGGATGCGGAACGTGCCGCTCTACACAGTGTGGTCCGAGAATAATCCTTACTACAAGTACAACCACTTCCTGGCGGACCTTTGCGGAAACGGAGAGTCGTGTTCCTCTCCGGGACACGTGTCGGCGCTTTGCTCTCGGGCCAAGACACAGGTGTTCAAGTTCACAAGACTTTCTGTGGGCCAGGTGAGGATGTATTATAATTTGTCACCGTTATTTTAGGAGGAGTCAGATGAAGAAGCGTCCAAACGAACGAATTTCGCGCGATAATATGCGTGAGGTAAACTACCGCGGACTTGTAAGAGTATCATTATTATGTGACATTTGTGCATGCCCGTAATACGTTCGAAACCGAGGCGCTGTTCATGTGTCTTTCTAATAACCTTGGCGCATACTAAGGGTAACTATTCTGATAAAATATATCATTATTCATTAAAGGAAAACTAATTGATTCATGTGAGAGGTGTGTAACACTCCCTGTTATTCTTTGTTTAAAGCATAACCAGGAACCCTGTGCTTAACCAGCATACACACACACAAAAAAACAGTGATATGTATCGCCAAATGTACGCCTAAAACATAATAAAAAAAATTGATGCTCAAATAATCCGACTGCAAGCATGCAAATCTTCAAAAATAAAAATAAGCAGCCGGAACTTTTCCTCGCTCACGGAATGGATCCAGTAGTGGCTATGTGCTCTATCTTGGTGCCGTAAACTTTATCGACCGATTATACATTTTCGATTGCATTCCAATTCGCTTTAGCATAAGGGTAGCATCAAACAAAATCAGCAGCCAGTCAGTTTTAGATATCAAGAGATAACTGTCCACACAGATAACTGCCTATGCACCTCACCATACACGCAAGATCATAATCAACTGCCTACTACTACATCCGATGAGGAGGTTTGTAACAAATACGCCATAGACATGCTCGCTTCCACATTCGTTCAAAGGCAGGCTCTACCTCACGTAACGGCCAAAAACTGCATAAGTTCAAATTGGAGGATGTGTAATCGGTACTTGTACGCTGCGCCTAGCTTGACATAGGTGGCAAGAAAAGAAATTACCCCTACTGCAATAGTAATACCTAATGCCTTCAATATCGGTTGTTCAATATGGATTATTATAGCTTATAGATCTTGACATATGTGCAGCGCATAAAAACAAATTGGGAGTGGCTCGGCTATGCCAGGATATGCGTAGTGAGAGGTACGTTTTTCTGGCTGAGATTGTTCTGGTCATTGTGTGTTTAGCGATAAGATTGGTTTGTTGGCTTGTGGGGTTTAACGTCCCAAAGCAACTCAGGCTATGAGAGACGCCGTAGTGGAGGACTCCGGAAATTTCGACCCCCTGGGGTTCTTTAACGTGCACTGACATTGCAAAGCACACGGGCACCATGCTTTTCGCCTCCACTGAAAAGCGGCCGCTGAGGCCGGAATTCGGTCCCGCATCCTTGGGAACAGTAGTCGAGCACCGTAACCACTGCGCCACCCCGGCGCAATAAGAGCGATAAGCAATAAGAGACATTGGGTACACACATCTTTTATTTATTATGATTGACAGAAACGAAGACTGCTCGATGATCTGTGAAGTGGCATGTAGCAGTCTCAATTTTTGCCTATAGAGTATTTCGATTTGGTAGAGTCCCTTTCGTATACAAGTTCTATAGTAGTTCCCCACTGTATATTCTGGAAGTGAGCGTCTGAAGCTAAAGTAAGGTGAAACTTGCAGCGATTAGACTCTATTTTTCTGCATCTGCGTCAAACGTTGTGATACAGCCGCTTATTTCATCTCCGTTTTTTATACGCAAAACTGCCCTGCGACGCGTGGTTCGGGTGATAAAGCGGCATGCGTGAGGCGGCGACGAAGCTCGCGGCGCACCTGTGGGGTCTATCTATTACCATGGTGTTGGCGTATGCGCACAACCGCTTATCCGTTTGACGTCAAGCGCGGCTCCGAGGGTGGAGCGGTCGCCGCCTCGAGATCGAGCAGAGTCACCACCTAGTGGCATAGAGGCGAACCCTACCCAGTGTGGATGTGGATGCGTGTTCGCGTCGTGTGCCCGCCGCAGTGATTTATGTGCGCGTGTGTGGCGTGTACAAGAGTGCTTTTTGTTTGTTTCGTGGTTCCTGTGCGCTTTTTGCTTGCCTATATGCCTGTTGCAAAAGAAATATGAACAGATTATTACAGCACGCTCCATTCAAAATAAATACTTACCCATATCGAGCATGTCACGCTGCAAAGGACATCAGTCGTGGTCTTCGGTTCTTGAGATTCTTTGATAAGTGGTGTCTAAAAAAAAATAAATATGCTGTTAGGCGCTGCAAAATAGGTTGCTGCCATCAATACAACGTAATGCAAACGGTCAAAAATCATGAATTCCCACTTCTGTTTGGAATACCGCAACTACTGAAACATGCGACCGCCGACTGCTGCCTAGCAAAACGAAATTTGAAAAAGCCACTCTGTACCTTCTGTATCCACGATAGAGTTGTCTCAGTACATTTTTTTCGGTTTTGTTGTTTTTTTGTTGTTTGTTGGTTTGTGGTTTGTGGGGTTTAACGTCCCAAAGCGACTTAGGCTATGAGAGACGCCGTAGTGGAGGACTCCGGAAATTTCGACCACCTGGGGTTCTTTAACGTGCACTGACATCGCACAGCACACGGGCGCCTTGCTTTTCGCCTCCATCGAAAAGCTGCCGCCGAGGCCGGGATTCGATCCCGCGTCCTTGGGAACAGTGGTCGAGCGCCGTAACCACTGCGCCACCCCGGCGGGGTTTTTTTGTTGTTTGTAGTGCCGTCTTTTTTTTTTTTTTTTGCTGTTGCTGTGTCTTAGTGGTAGGGCGCTCGACTGCTCATTTTGAGAACAGGTGGTTCGACACGGCCGTTTCGAGAGGCGCTCCTCGGCTGTTGGATTTGATTGCACGTTAGACAATCCCATGAGGTCAACGACACCGGGGCTCACCCCTACATCATCCGTCATATAGCTATGTCGCATGGTGCGTTAAACCCATAAATGTATTTCTTTTCTTCTTTGTTTTTTTCTGTTGAAGGCTTCTGCACATCCGTAACAGTGGTAATATGAACACATTTCGCTTTAGAGAAATGCTCGAACGTTTGAGAAACAAATCTTCCCAGCCCTGTTGCACTAAATATTACATAAAACACATAGATCAATGTACACTGCTAGCCCATTAGAATTATTAGAACGCCTTTTCGTCTAAGCAGTCTTTCCAGCAAATTAGTTGTTTCTGATAAGGGGGGTAAATAGCTTCCTACATGCTTAAACATCGGTGTTTAGTTCGGGAATAAATACATAATTATAGGCACATGATAAGATAAACTCCATTTCTTTCAGGATAGTTTTATATCCGACACCTGCATGCTTTGGAAGTAAACGACAGAACCGCCACAAGTCACTGCTCAACAATAAATACAATGATGAATACATTTTCAGCCTTCAAAATTCCTTGCCAAAACATGACAGCGACCAAGCGCAGTTTTTACGACGTCTTCGCAGCTACTGATTCATAGCTTGTACTTTAACGTTACTAAAAATTAATCACTGGTAGTCCTAAATTCTGCGAAGAATGTAAAACTTCTGTCACACAGTGAAATTTATTGTCATTGAAAAAATATAATTACACCACTAATTTATCATTTATAAACATCACACGCATCAGAAATTCCTTATACTTCCCTCGATTTCAGGAACTAATTTAGAGTCATTTCAGAGTGCAACACTACCAGATTATCTGCCGCAAGAAGCATCCTCCTTATTGTGAGCTCGGCAAACTCAATCCACTCACCGCTCTACTCGTGACCAGTCAGCTTTACTGTGCTGCGAGGTTTCCTGTACAGTGTCGGCGTAATCTAATTTTTGGGGAATACTTTGTGACAGGCTGTCTAGCCAGAGTTGATGTCTACTCAATCTACGGCAACCCGCCGGGCTGTACGCTGTTAGTGCTACATTTAACCAGCTAAATCCTCGAGTCAAGTACGATATTGTTACGGACGACAAGGAAGAAGAAGCGGGCAGTGGCGCGGGCAGGAGCGCTCGCGCTAGGCCCGCGAACATTCATTAAGCGTCATCTACCATCGTCATCGGTCATGTTCTGTATCCTTTCTTCATCGGCTTGCCGCTTCCTAACATTTGGTTGGAGGTGCGGCGTACGGCATCCCCATCCTCGCCTTGGAGCATCGACGCCATCTTCAAGCCGGGACCGTCACCGAGGGCCCAGGGACATCGCCGAGCAGCTTCGCCCAGCCCTTCAAGCCCAGACCTGAACAACTACCACCGCCCAGCCCCCAGCCCGGACCTGAAGACAAGGAGAACAGACATACCGATCAGAACCGAGATGAAGGACCCGAAAGACCTGAATGACCCGAAGGAACCGATGGACACGAACACGCAACCCCCGCCCAAGCTGCCCGACGTGACCTCGAGCCATCGGTCCCATGTACTCTGGTGACGGATGGTCGACAGCTCCAAGGGAGGCGGATCCCCCACGCATCAGACATCGTACCGGCAAGCCGTTCTATTCTTCCGTCTTCCTCTTCTTCTTCAAGCATCCAGACACGCCCATCATCATGCCATAAAATCATTAACATCACTAAACTTCCTCGTCCACGATCGGGACGATCGCTCGGTGGCCCCGGGTCATGTTACGGACGACAAGGAAGAAGAAGCGGGCAGTGGCGCAGGCAGGAGCACTCGCGCTAGGCCCGCGAACATTCATTAAACGTCATCTACCATCGTCATCGGTCATGTTCTGTATCCTGTCTTCATCGGCTTGCCGATTCGTAAAAATATAATGAACAAGGCTGCCTCGATTCATTCTAAAGTACTGTACGAACCTTGTATCTCCGTGGGCTCGACACTAAATTTACTTGTCGCACTCGTGCAAGACGCGCACACTGTGTTGAAAAGGTCATATGTCATGTCCAGGCCCGAGAATCAGGCCCGTGAGCGCCGTACAACGCAAAAAACGTGCGAAGCGATGCCAGTAAATCTAAAAGACGGGTGGCTTTTTTGCTGCATTGGCGAAATCCACGAATTTTTCTGCAATATTGAAACACACTAAACAGTAAATCGGTAATGCATCGCATAAGACACGTTTTTCTGGCCAACAAACCTGCCGTAAAGTCAAAAGCGGACATACGTCGCGTGCGTTTCAGCGAACGCCGCCGGATGCCGATCCCCATTAGCGGAGCGACGGTGGCGACACCTCTAGGTTGCTCTCGCGGCGCACACCGCACCTGCTGCTTCTCTCCGGTTTCCATGGCAACGGCGCATGCGCACAGCAGGCCTCTTTCGGTCACCGCGAAATGCTCGACTGGTCGCCGAGTGTAGTTTTCGCTACAAAAAGCCGAAAGTGGTTAACTGTTTTCGAGACATATCGATAATGGCTCATTAGCTTATGTACAGCGGCGGTCGTCTCCATCTGGTGTAAGCGGCAGCGGCCAGTTTTTATTTCCCTTTAAAAAGAAGGAATGAATTCACTACCCGCATTATCGTCGCGGTGTCCACGACAAGAGTAGGTTTTTCTCTCACATCAAGAATGCTTCATCTGTCGCAAAATAACAAATTGTGCTTGGCGCTGGAAAAATCAAACCCTCTCGTTTTGCGTCCCTCTGGGCTAGACTGGCGCTCGAGAGACTGATCACTGGCGGGTAAATTATTTTTCCACCAGGGCTGCCCGTCATAAAGTGAACAAGAAAGGACCATCTCTTCAGAATCCAGCGCGATGCCATAATGTCTGCAGTATGTTGTTGCATTAGGGTCTCAGTCAGGTACATGCAAGTTATGCTGAAAAGATGGGAAGCAATATATCACTTGGCGAATTGGCAGAGCTGAAATAAAGTAAACAATATTTCTGTCGCGCTTGTTTTCCACGAGATGAATAAGAAGATTAGGGTACAAATGACAAATGTTATGTGACGCGGTGAAACCAGGAGAAGACTGTATATAGCACACGTACACGATGAGTGGACCTCGGCCTCGTTTAGGTTCACCAGGACGCGGTTATAATACGAGAAAATGAATGTGCATTTCCGTCGTGGTCTCTCCAGTATTCGCGAACAGATGATTGCATCTGCTGGAGCACATGAAGCTAAGAATTTAATGCGGGAGGCAAGGGACTAGGCTCCAAGGTTTACGCACAAATGAAGCATCCTTTCTGCATGGAGCGAAAGTAGAGAAGGGGATGAGAAATCCAGGCTTTTGGCTTCACCTTTAATGTCATGTTGTCTATTTCGCTGATAAATCTTTTAAGGCGAAAGCCTTTCTAGTCTCATGATTCGTCGGTAGAAGTAACCGCCGGACATGTCATCAGGAAATGGCCATGCTATGATGACCGATTAAAAAAGGAAAAACTTTTGATACTGATTAATAGAGGTTATAATAGAGATTGATACAGGCTATAAGGACTAATGATAACTACTAAGGACTTGCAATGAACCATATTTTTAACGCATATTGTAGTAACTATAATTGATTGCAATGAATAAAGTTACCTTCTAATGAATTGTAATGACTAGTAATGACTACAAATGACCAATATGTCTAACGGCGACTTGTAACGACTACAATTGATAAGAAATAACTGAAGTGCTTAGTAATGAGTAGTAATGACAAGTAATGACTAAATGGCTTGTGATGACCATACTAATGACTATAAATGACTAATATGGCTAAAGACTACTCGTAACGACGACAATATATTGAAATGATAAAAATGCTTAGTATTGGCTACTAATGACTAAAATGAGAGGCCCAGAAAAAGAAGGAAGAAGAAAGAGGTAAAGGGAGTAAAATCTGTCGGGCTAGTTGGTTCATAGTTCAATGCAATAAAAAGCTGCGCTAATAAGACACGGACGAAGGAAAGGTAGGACGCACACAAAAATAAAGTTGTCAGTCTGCGTTTGTGTGCGTCCTACCTTTCCTTCGTCCGTGTCTTATTAGCGCAGCTTTTTATTGCATTGAATGTAAAGGGAAGAGGTGAGAAAGAGGCGAAATTAAAGAGGAAGAAAAGTAGGCTTTCGCCTCTCCCCTCTTAAACATATGTAAGAGACATTGTAGTTTTTAGCAAAGTAAATAACCTAAATTTTTTCGCTGGTAGTCTCACAGTAAAGTGTATTAACCGGATGTCGACATTATCTAAATGTGTGCCGATCGTGCAGGTGAGTGCCTGGATTCAGAGGAACCCGGAGCTCGCGGCGTCTATACGCGTGGTCCACCTAGTGCGGGATCCGAGGGCCATATACTCCTCCCGCCGAGGCCTTCGTTGGTGCACGGACAATGAGGCCTGCGGAAAGGCGGCCGCACTTTGCGAGCAGATGCGCTTCGACCTTGACCAGTTCGATGAACTCAGCAGCAAAATGCGCCCAGACAGAACTTACCGGCTCCGTTTCGAAGACCTGGCCTCTGATCCCGGCAATGAAACAGCGCGCGTCTTTGCAAAATTGGGTTTGGATTTCGCGCCGTCCGTGGTAGCGTACTTGAAGAATCACACATCAGCTACTAGCGCCGATCTCCGGAACGCACATTCCACTAAAAGGAATACGAAGCAAGTCGTCGACAGTTGGAGGCGACGGCTTTCTAAGGAACAGGTCGAGGGAATCGAGAGAACGTGCGATGACGTTCTACGAAGGCTCAGATACGAACGAATCACTAGTGAGGCTGTGACGTAGAACGCTGCGGAATACCTCATGCATACCTATATCAAGTTTTGGATGGAGACACCGCATTTGCTGTAAGTTGTTAGGGGACGCAATATTTCTTTGTTTGCTCCCTCTCAAAATTCGTTTCCGATCATCTTGGATGATTTCAGTTGGGTTATGTTAGGGAAAATTACCGGGGATAAGTGCCTCGGCCAAGCATAATTTTTAGAGAGGTTTGAAAAAGTGGACCATTGTAGCTCGTTCACACATTGGGAATTCTAGTCCTTATTATCACGTTTACGGCTGAAGAGTTTCTCTTCAGTCTGGGAAGAAAGTTCCACCGTACAAGCATTGAGCCGTAGAGTTCTTTTCTCTAGAGCGTACCACGCATTTCCCAGCTCCTCCATGCAGTCAAGTGTAGTGTCTTCGTTTATAACATCCAGATTTACCTCTTTCAGCATCTCTGAATTCTCTTCTGCGAAGAACTCTGCTTTGATGAACTCATTAACACGAGATGAGCAAATAAATGAGCGAAAGCTGGGCATCTAAAGCTACAGCTGCTGTTCCTGTAGCGACCTAGTAGAGGCGGAAGCACGCACCTTCAAGTTCTTGTTAATTATGCACACTATTGTTATCTTGTTCCGTACAGGGCCGATAAAACGATTAAGATATCAATAAACACAAACACGACGTACGTGATGTCAGCATCCCACTCTGGTACAGTGAGTGCTGGATGGATACGATTAGTGCCTCTGCTTTGATCATGGGCGCTCTACAGAACATGTCCTTGACATCCGCCGACAAGTAATCAATAAGGGTTCAATGTAACATTTTAGTCCCCTCAGTGAGTGTTGAATATTTCCATTCGCAGCAGTCCTGGTTCGCTGCAGCAGATCGCCATAGCGAGGGCACTGTTTGCGGAATGGCGTAACTGGCATAGATATGCTCTAAATTCTTAGACTGAGACGGAAAATTGGTAAATGTTATAAACAACGAAGACATATGGGGTTGAATCATAACTGAGGAGGGAGAAAGCATTTAACTCCCAATATTTTTTGAAGTCACTTCGAATAGACAAGGTGTCCGAATGAATCTAGCCATTCCTGTAACAAATAAAAAAATAAATAAAACACCCTAGTCGCAAACACCCTGGAGGCTGTTAAGAGTAACGCAACCTAGATGTTAGTTTGTTTTGGTTTCCGGCTAACAATTGGCTAACATTTATTTATTGGCTTCGGGAACAAATGGTAAAAATCTCCAAAACTAGCCGGTGAAAGGTGTGTACAAAGGTATCATTTACGCACATTTATTTACAAGCCTTAAAAGCAAGCTACCACCTGGCTAGCTAGTGGCGCATATTTCTCGCCAAGACAATTTTTTTTCTGGAAAGGACGTCTTTTGGGACGCTGATGTAACATATCTCTCAAGTCTATGCTTTTTCATTGCGTATGTTATTATTCGTGTCACGCAAGAAATGAAAAGAAATCAATGCAAGAAAACGAAACCTTGGAGCAAATATTTCAGACAACTGTTTTTCAAGACGACTTATAAACACTTTGTTCCTGAAACAAATCAGTGAAACGTCTGATATTAAGGCTTTGCCAATAAAAAACATTTGAAAATGAAAATTATACTGTATATTGGCATCCCATAGTCCGATTCACTGTTTACTGTTGTGAGAACTTGCTCATCATCAGCAGTAAATGGCGGCATACATTGTGATCAACGTACGGAATGCGACAGATGATATAAGTAGAGAAAACAAGTAATGAGAGTCAGGTTCACCTTGGTTTGGTAATTTTGCGATGCCCTACATCTAATGTGCGCAAATGTCCTTTATACACGTGCAATTCTAAGGCCTAAAAGACGCTAAAATGTAGCAAAAAACAGACTGATGTGGTACAGTGTCGCATGATAAAAGCTCGGTTCGTTCTGTGGCAGACAGAAAAAGGGAGCGAACACCGGACCACAGAACAAGACCGCTTCGTACTCGCAGTATATCCATTTGGAATCGTCTGTGGCCGCCTGTCAGAGAACGAGGGGTATTGGAACGCACTCCGGGACGGAGGGAATGAACAGGCGCAGAAAGTGCTGATGATGATAGCACTGGCTGTATAGAAAGCGAAACCGAAACTTGCGCGGGATACAACATCACCTCCCGCTTTAAAAAAAGTACGAAACACACGTAAAAGCACAGTACGCACGAGAAGCAAAATAGTAAATTCAGTATGGAAGTATGTCAGGTGGGCGACGCTGTCTTGCACTCGTCTTTTGTCGTTTCTTTGCTTAGGAGTTGAGCTTGCTTCAACCACTGGAGTAGAATGCGGTTCAGATGTCATCGTTTCAGCTGGTGCTGGTTTTGCATAATCTTCGGTACCAGTTGGCTCATTGTTTCGAGGCAGTGCCCAGGGCGGTGCAGAGTCAGAGTGTTTTCTGGTAGGCGGACTAATTTAGATGCATTCAAGATGCGGCCGTCCCTTAGGAGAAATGAATTCCGACCTCTCTTTCTGACTGCTTGAAATGGACCCATGTAAAAAAGCGATGCCTTGCATCCAGCTGTGGGAATCCTCCCCGAACGAGGACACCGTTTAGAAATGTTGGGACCCTAGCACCGCGCTTCATATCTGTATACTGTTGAGTGTATGACCAAGGATGCCACATGAAACTGAAAGCTGCACAGAAATACATAAAACGGTACAGTGTCTTCAACAAGTTGTAGTAGTATAGAGCTAACATTTAATTATGCGATGGGTCACACAGGTTACACACGGAGCGTCACAGAAATAGACAAAGGTAGAGGAACGGAAGCCTCAGTTCGCAGGTCGAGCCAACGTTTCGACAAATGGACTTGACTTCGTCCGAGCCACTTGTCCACTTGTCGAAACGTTGTCTCGACCTGCGCAGTTACTCCACCCTTGTTCAGGGCTCTTTCACACCGTGTAAGCCATCTTCCTCTCGTTCTACCAAGAAACCAAGTAGCAGAGGTCTCCGGGCTAGTATCGACCACCTCTCACTCAATAATGCATGTTGACATCACAAAGCGCATGGCTGTTTCTGCATTGGGAGTCCATCCATGTGCCACCACGCTGGTCTGTAGTTGTACCTGCGCCCTTTAAATAAGGGACTGAATGTCAATCAACATGCTTGCGGGTTGGTGTCCAAGAAGTTACAACTATTTGGTAGTTTAGTCCTGCCATAGCCGCCACCCCAAGGAACTCACATGGAAATGTGATAGGTCTAGGCATAGCGTTTTAATTTCAACCTTGCTCTTTACATCAGTTGCCTGTTTGTTAAAAAAAACTCCCACACGTGCGAATCATGCACTGAACTGTGGTCGCTCAAGTCACCATGTTTTCATGAGACCCTAGCCCTTTACACTTGCTGCTTGTTTCTTAAAAACTCTCCTGTCCGCTTGCTGTTGTATCTCTTCCCAAATGCAGTGGCAGAAGATGACACAGCCGTTCAAACGTAATACTCACATGGGGTCTACCATTTAAGAATTCGTCTACACAAGACTCCTATACGACAGGCTCGTTACTCTTCTCTTCTGTGCAGTCGATATATGCATCTGATTGGATACTCTTGTGTTCCGTACAATCTTATGCATGGCGCACAGAATTCTGACCTGTCAACAATGGCCTAGAATACGAAGCTTCAGGAAAGATCAACATATTGTCACGGACAACAGGGCTAGACGTGACTAAAACGACGGAATGAAGCTGTACCAGCAGGCAAAGTTCCGCGCACAAGCACGCGAGCCAAATTCGGCGTCCTTTGCTTCAAGGCGCCACCTAAGAACATCAGGGACGCCAGGTGACAATATTATATGCTGGGTGATGATCTTTTAATCTATACAGATTTTTTTTTCTGATACATCCTAAAAGGCATAACAGAATTGTTTGCTCTAGGTGGTAAAAAAAAAAATGTTGGTTTACCCTCACTGACTGATTGCCTTTAAGCCACTGAACTACAGAAAAATAATTTTAAGAGGAATAGCAAGCATTTAATATGATGAGCTAACCCAGTTTTTAACACCTTAAAATCGGCATCGCGTTTTGAGATATCGGGCGCAGAATTATTCTCTCAAAATGACCCCGAGCCAAAGAATATGCACCATATGCGCCTCAAACGACAGCCTCAATCAATTCTGGACGGAGCAGTTTCAAGGTCGAATAAGAACATCGACCAAGTTGATGTTATAGTTTATAACTTCGTTTATATTGATCAAATGTTGACGTCCGGCCGGGAATTCGTCTGTGAGACGGCGACACCGACTCGAGAGATGCTTGTACAGGCAGAAACTGAAACTGGCCTGTGAGACTTCCCGACCCAGCCGACGATGCGCTCGGTGCAGCGCCAGTGACGACTGACCACTCGCTTGCCGAGTGAGCCTTATTAGCCCCGAGAACGAACACTGGCGCCGCTGCAATCGCCGTGGTGTGACGTCACGGCGAGGACTCTCCGGAAGCCGCACGGCCGGACTGCTAGCACTGCTCTGCTAGCGCGCCGGCTGCTTTCGTTCGTTTTTGCTCGCCAGTACGCAATCATGGTTACTTACTGCTCAGTGCCTCAGTGCAAATCACGGAGAGAAGCCGGTATAAGCTTTCACTTCTACCCAAAGTCATCCAAAATGAAGAAGGTTTGGATAATAAAGTTAAGAATGGGAAAGCAACCGTCGGCATCGTCTGTTGTGTGCAGCAAGCATTTTAAAGAGGAAGACTTTGTGTACCCGGTCTACAAGATACTAGGTAAGCTGTGTAGCGACGCTTTTCCATGCTGTTTGCCAACTAGTCTTTTATAATTATCAGGGTACAAGTATAGGAAGCTGCTGCCTGAAGCTGTTCCGTCCGTCAACCTTCCTGTACGTCCATGCGATGCAAGGCGATCGCTCCCGGGATCGTCGAAGCGGAGACGTAAGTCAATCAGACCTTGCTCTAGCTTTTGTTTCCTCAATTTATTTTTGTCATTGCATGCTCAGACAGTTAATTAAAGCGGGCTAAACGTTGGAAAATAGTTTCGGCAGTAGCGGATTGTCCAAGTTGGATCAGCCGAGGCTATGCTTCAACTTGGTGTAACATATGTCGCACGGCAGTGGTGTTCTCGTGCTCATTCATGTGCGAAATCTGATACAATCCACATAGTGGCGGTGCGTGCGGGTGAACTACGCAGCTCAGAATCGGCACAAAGTAGGTAGGATTTTTGCTTGGGTGTTATTTTTTTGCGCGAAGATGTAATATAACGCGTCCCCAGAGAGCATTGCAGTAAGATTTGTCATATGGAATGGTTTGCCCAGAGTCCGTAGAACCCTGTCTTAGCTACGTGCCCGACTTGTGTGCTGGGCTTGCTTTAGAGAGTCCGTGATGTACAGCTGGTCACCGCTCTTCTGAGACAATGCCTGAACTGCATTAGGACTTTGTTTCACTGTTTTTTTGAGGTGATGGCCTGTACCACTGTATCCCAAATCCAGGTGAAAGAGGCATTCGCGCAAAGCCATACCAGCTCTGCGCACACAAGTACTGGGATAGCAGTGAAAATTCGAGCACCGTTTCCGCGGACCGTGTTGCACGAACAGAGGATGAAGTGCAAGTTATGGAGTGCGATGGTGTGTTTACATATTGATACTCTATGGCCATGTGATGAATCACATAGCTATGATTCTTTACTTTTTTTTGTTGAGCGTTGAGGAACAGAATTGCAAACTATATTTGCCTTCATTGCATTCAGTGCTTACCATGAAACTGAACTGCAAGAATAGACACAAAACGTTATCATTTATCAGCTTTACCTCCTCATCACTAATGTTGACCACAAAAACCGAATACTGCCTCACAGCAGTGAATTGTCACTGGCAGTAACTGAGCTGAGCGCTTCGTACAACATATCCTTGAAGTAATGAAATCACAAGTAATTCATCAGTAATACACAAGAAATACAAAGTCTAGCTAGCCACATCAACAAATGTAGCCAAAAATACTGCACTTGAGCTAAACTAGGCTGTCACTCTAAATAGGCACAATCTTACCTTTAGAATAGACACAAAGAAGATTTGGCCAGTTTGAAACAAGGACCATTTTTCGTCCTCTTCACATGGTGCTCAATGAGGTCTTTGTAGTATTTCGGAAAAAAAAAAATTCGCTGTGCGACGGAAATTCAGTTATATCCCGTGCATGCAAAGAGTATTTTAGATGACCTGTATTAATTCTGCTGTTGTTTTCAATACTTCAGCAGTTCCACCACAGAGCACTGACCAACACACAGCAAGCTCTGAAGGTATTTGATGCAGCTTTATACAATGTCTTCCTGTTTTACCTGCAGCTGTATTTTTTTTTTTTGACAGAGCTTGTACTTTTTTTCAGAACTTACTGATGAAGTTCAGAAGCTTTTCAAAGACGCCGGAATCCAGGTCAACACAAATGGCATCTTCAAGCGAGAACAGATGATAACAGTGTCAAAAATCACCGATGAAAGTGGTTTACTTGTGCTGACAGGCATCGGGTCATTTGAATTGTTTTACAACATCACGGAACTGTTTACAGAGGCACGCATCTTGCAGACAACACGCAGCTTCTGTCTAAGTAATGAGGATGCTGTCTTGCTTACATTCATGAAACTGTATCACGATCTGACATTCTCACTGCTAGCTGTATTATTTCAAGTTCACCGCACAACTGTGTCGAATTTGTTCAGGGAGTCAATTGTGATACTGGCCAGCATCCTAAAGCACGCAGTATTTTGGCCAGAAAAGGCTAGTGTGGTCAGCTGCCTCACAACCTATTTCAAAGATTACAGAGAGACCAGAATGGTGCTTGACTGCACCAAAATCGAGATCGAAAGACCAAAAGATCTTACGTCGCGGTTGCTTGCTTACAGCCATTACAAACGCACGTACACAGCAAAGGTGCTGGTGAGTGAGACTCCGGGCGGTCTAATTAGCTATATAAGTCCTGCATATGGTGGGAAAGCATCGAACACGCACATCACAAAACACTGCAAAGTGCTAGACAAGTGTACACCACATGTTGACAGTGTCATGGTGGATAAAGGCTTTTTAATCGGTGATCTTTGTAGAGAAAAAAAATATCAAGATGATCAGACCTCCTTTCCTTATGGAAAAACAGTTGACAACAGAGGAAGCAAGAGATAATCAGTCCATCGCAAGTGCTCGTGTGCATGTAGAAAGAGCTATCCAAAGGATGAAACTCTTTCGTATTTTGAGGAATCGGTTTGATCTTGACCTCCTGCCATACATTGACAACATCTTCACTGTAATTGCTGGCACAGTGAACCTATCAAAGCCTTTGTTCAAAGGCAACAAATTCCTTTTCCGCTCATAAGTTCAATCAGCTTGACTGTATTGTGTAAACAGATCGATGTTGCATGCTGCACATGTTTGTAAAATATTTATTTCTATCACAGCATCATTTGTAACATTTTGAACAATATGTCACCAGTAAAAATTTCTGGCCTTGAGTATGTGGTATTTTTTTTTAAAGAAAGCTTTTCACAGATCCATGGCAAAAAGATGGGATCCTCGAAAACACCAAACAAAGCGAACAGCCCACTAGCCAACCCTTCAACAAGGACTGTATTTCATGCCTGGACAGCTCCTCCTCTAGAAACATTACCTAGTGGACTGAAGTTACCCCTCAAACCGTGTTTGCTTTGTTTTGCGTTATATCACAGATGTATCACAAAAGGTATACAGTCAAACCTGAATATATCCACGTACCCCACACTCACTTTGTCACAAGGTTTTAAAGCGCTAACACTACCAGCAGGTGCCCAATGCCATACTGCCAACCTGTCTCCACGCTCTTAGAAATGCCACTTGCAGAAGTGCAGCATGTGATTCGATATATAGTGCATGACAGGTGAAATGGCACTCCCAACACTTTTATACAGGATTCCCAATGGTATATGTGTGGTAGATATACCCAGGATTGACTGCATTACACAAAAATGTGGCGAACACCAAAAAATGCGCCGTAGATAAAATACAGATACATAAATGATTGACTTCTACATTTATGATTTGCACATATATTGCACATGTTTCACAGGAAAGTAATACACAAACAAACTATCTTCAGTCCTTCCTTCAACAAACACATAATGAGGCTTCAAAGCTGTGACTAACTCACACAGTGGAGTGTTATTATGCACACAGAATATGTGGGAGAACATACTCTTCGAAAAAGTAGGAGGACCGCTCAACTACATCTCTGAAAAACTCTTCATTGAATGCAACTGGGATGCATGTGTTGCTCTCATCATTCAAATATACAAATAGCTCCCCTTTCTTAACCTGTGTCAAGCCCATTTGTACCTGAACCTGGCAAAAGTAAGTGCTTGCACGTTTTAATACTTTCACTGCAGATTTGTCTGTGTTCTTCTCAGTGTTCTCCAGCAAGAACTTTTCCAAGGACTCCGGGCACTTCACTTCCAGGACACGCTTGCAACAGCACTGACACTCTACCAGTCCATCTGGACTAGCGCCAAGATAGGGTCGTCCTTCTAAAACAAACAGTCCACACTTGCTCACAACTAAATTCTGGTGTTCTGACTGCTTTTGTTGAATGTAGCACTGTTTTGCGCTGTCTTCCAGTATGCTGCCACGACACATTGCTGCTGTGCGGACGTAAGTCTGCCGCATGACCTTTTTTTAGTAGAGGTCTCAAGTCATGTGGGCCCATCTTGGTCCGCAGTGTTTTGACTCTCGTAAAAACACTGTATGCGATAGAGGCAGTAATCATTCCCACCCTGTGGTGCCACCAGAGGCCAGATTTTGCTTGTTCTCTTGTTGCTAGCTTAATAGCAGCAATATCTTCGCAGGTCCTGGCGTTGTGTAGGTGTTCGAGCAGCTTTTCTACATCACAGCTTCCACCAAGAAACCTCCTCAGTTCATGCAAGGTACCCATCAGAGTCAAGTCGTTTGATTCTGTCTCATAGACTTCAGACTGTTCAGCCCAGTCTCCTACAGCTGCAGAGAAAGCAGGCCACACAAATATAAAACTCTGCAACACCTGAGAAAGTCTACCGACTCCTAAGAGGTATGACAAATGAAATGGCATCAGTACACTAATGTAATACATATAGAATGCACATGGACATTCTTGCTAATTACTAGTATTTTTGTTTACTACCCACACCCAAATACAGGATGTTATAGTAAAACACAAATATTGCTGCAGAGAAAACAAGGTTGATGAAATCAAAAGCTCATTTGAAATGTGTATGAAGGAAGCACACAGCCCCCAAAACCTAGGAAAGCAGTAGAGAACTTAAATAAAGAATTGCATTTCTACTTAAATATCAGTATGCAATTTAATCATTTCTAGTATGACAGATGCTTGAAAAGGAAAAACCCCGTTCTGCAAGTGGCATCAATGTGTCGCGATGTGCTACCAACTAACCTATGGCAGCAGCTCTCCAGCTTTCAACTTTTGGGAATACTTATGTAGCAGTTCGCGTAACAATGAGTGTGTTCGCCAGTGCACACTTGGTCCATATTGACAGAGATTTAATTCTTGCTATTAATGCAAGTGCCATGTGGAAATAGATAAAATGGTGAGGGTGGCAGCTGAACGAGAACCCACTATGGCATCAATACTACCAGAACCAAAAGCGTCATTAACCTGTTACGCTGTCAAAGGTATGAAAATCTGGCGCTTGCTTGGCACACATATCAAGGAAATTGACGGGAAAATATATGAGCTACATTTTTCTGATTGCAGAGGAAAATGTCCAAACCAGAAGGGTGAAGTCTCTAGAAATGCTCAGAGTTACAGACATTTAAAGGTGGCTGTGTGTGCTCACAGGTCACCAACTAGAACGAGAACTAGAATGTTGTGTATGCTGGAGAGCTGCTTGTTCCTCAACAGCGTGTTCACATTTCAACTAACATTGCTGCATCACTAATGCATGTTCATCATTAAAAACATTAAATATGCAGTTACACATCAACTACAATACAGGCACAAATTTTAAATCGGAAAAACATTCCAGCACACTAAGGTACTAATCCTAATTGCATATAGAACTGTATTTATGATACTTATGAATATGACATTTTACTGCTGCTAGTGTTGAATGTCTGTGCATAGAACATACTATAATTTGGCCATATCAGGCAGCCCTACTTTGTCTAGCTGTTGTGCAACACTAGCAAGTTTGGCTGTAGCAAAGTAGCGTGAAGTACCTGGACAGTCACCTCCAGCACTTAAACTTTTGACTGTAAGGATTTATTTCATACTAGGCTCAGTTGCTAAGTATACTGTGCTGATATGCCCAGAAAAATCCAAAATAATCTTGCATACCTATTTCAGCGGCGTTCTCCGAATGCATCTTTGCTGCAGACACATGGCCTAAATTGTTCAGAAGTCTTTGAAGGATGTCACCTTTCAATTCAGCAGGCTCTTTGATCTTAGCCTGGAAACGAAAAGAGCCAGGTATAAGGTCTAGACCAGAAAGATGTAATAAATGACTACACAGATTTGATGCCAACCATCAAATACATGGCTTGCCATGTAAAACTTGAACACCCTAGTACATATTGCACCACTCAGCACTGCCCTTTCTCTCAGAACAAGTTCAGCTTACTTTATAGCTCTTTGTAATTCATGTAATTTTGTAAAAACATGACTCTTCACGTACCTTTTTTGCACATGGAAGGTCGACTATAACTCTTGGCTCATATTTTTCTTTTATCCGGTCCTTCTGGGCTTTGCCCCACTTCTGTGGCTGATCTGTTGATGATAACTTGTCAAATGTTCTTGCTGCATTAATATGTAGCAAAACAGCAACAATGTGTTTGCATTTGTAGTTTCTGTAAAAACAAAATTCAAACCAGCACTTTGAAGAGGCCTCAGCCTAACCACATATTGTCTCAACTGCAAAAGGCACTCAGTTGTTAATATGATATGGCAATCAATAATTAGAGCATGCCTGCACATAGAAGGGTCGATTGCTTAAAATAATGCTTTGAGCTTTTTTCCACAGCTCATTTGGCCTCGTTTCGACGGAGGCGGAACGCGAAAGGCGCCCAGTACTCATCGTGATTTACTACTACTACTACTAATCCACAGCCCTCTTTTACGGAGCAGCTAACAGCCCATATGTGTCACTTTGGGTCGTTACACCGGCCATTGTTAACTTTTACAAGTTGTACGAATAAATAATATACACAACGCAAGAAACTGTCGGTTTGGCTACCCTCCACCAGATACTAAAATTCCGTGCATCTAGCCTGCCGTAGAGAGATCATACCCTGCTTTGCAGGAGCAGCAGGCTCGATCAACCTCCGAGTTGCGCACGCTGATCTTCACTTCATGTGGGGCATTGTTGAGTGCGGTGGTTTGTAAAACAAACGCCAGAAATCTCACATTACCATTTTCTGCAGCTTCAACGCAGCACTCAACTACATGGCCTGCGTAATACACATCCTCTGCTTCGATGAGGCAGCGACTCGTCTCGCACGCCTTGTCCACATAGCAATTGATGCTGCTCAGTGGAAGGGCAACTGAAAAAAAAAATCATTCGCAAATTAGCATTACCCGGAAGACAGTCCAAGCACAAACTGCTACGGCGCAGCACGCAAATGCGAACGGATTGGCGGAAATGTCGATGGTACGGTTAATAATTCATCATGTTTTCGTCAATCAACGAGTGAAAAATGTTAATGTATGCACGTTGGTTTTGGGAGATAACGTGTAATTGCTATTCAGAAATGCTCGTCAAGCCAGATTAGTCTTGCAAAGCTTTCTTCGGTATCCTCTCTGAATGAAAAATTCCTGCACAAGTATGATAGCGCGAGGCGAATGCACGACTGCGCGCTCGCAGCAACGTCTACATCAAAACGATATAAAATTATCGCATCGCAGATGTAACAATACATTCACCATACAACCATGCAAACAGTGACATGAAGAAAACCGGCATTACTGCACATCAAGAGGGACGAAGAAATGAAGGCTCCCGTCTCAGCGACGGCATCGGCTGTGCCCGTCGCGGCGAGCGCTTGGGCACACGTGCGTCTGCTTACATCTACGCGCTCGCGGCGACGAGCCCCGTTTCGTGTTTTGAAAGCGATAGGGATCATGCTTTCATAGTTTTGCTTACCTGAGACTCTATCGCTGCTGTCGTTCATAACGCTCTTATGACGAAGAACAACCGAGACCGCACTATGCAACACGGAAGAGCCAGGCCGGCCGGGCTGTCGGTGCGGTCGGCGCGCAGAGTCCTCGCCGTGACGTCACGTCGGGTTGACTACCAGAGGGCGCCACTCAAACTTCTCGGGGCTAATATTGCACCAGCCCTACACACGCGATGAGCTTATGCTGTTACATGCTCAACGGCGACAACGCTGACGCTGTTCAACCGGGATAAGTGTGTCTAAAATGCCCTCGCTTTTGAATAAATATAATGCTCAAAATAAACTCTCTACGAGTAAGGTAAGATTAGCCCCTTTAACCTAAAGGGAAATAATTTAAGAAGACTGTAATATGTTTTCATTATCACTAACCAAGACATGAGCACCGAAAAGAATCAAGAAATAGTGAAGTTTTCCCGCAACAATATTATCCTACATGATCGCAAAATTAAAAGTGTTGGCAGTGGCGTCTCGTAAACATGGCAAAAGAAAACTGCTGGTGCATTTGAAGTGTAACTAGTATGGAAGTTACTAAGTCTGTTAATCGCTCTAAAAAGAAAGAACCTTTGGATGTGTGCTGTTCATATTTAACTGCATCTCAAAAAAGTATATCATATATAGTCGAAGAGGAAGCAATCTGTCATTGATAATACAGCTTAGGTATATAAAACTGACTTGACACCTTTGCTGCAGCATAGTTTCGCACTCGACTAATCTAGCCCTCAAGACTCGCATTTTTCCCAATTGAATTGATCGTGGATAGTTACTCAAGGGTACAGAATAATGGAGATGTTTCAATTTAACACTTACACTCCAAGTACCCCAGTTATCAATTGACGAAGAAGTTAGACTGAGAAAACATAGGTATTTGAAAACGTTTTCCTGTTTGTCAGTTCTGTTTTCGCACCGCCTCTACAGAGAAACTTGCACAGGGAATATTATCAACTGAAATTTGCGTTCAATGATAAAAAAAATTAAGCTCATTTTCGTTTTGCAAATTTATTGAAATCTAATAATAAAAATGACCACACAGTCTTATTTTCGAAGCTAGAAGGCGTTGTAATATATATACCCCAGCTCTTCACTTGATAAAGATCTTATCATTCATAGGTCTGAAGTTGACAGCCTTTCCTAGTTCCTTCCAGCATCCAAACTATTAAACACACCGCCTTCAGGTTGCTTTCTTGATCTGATTATATTCCTACTCGGCCTCACCGATATTCATACCTCGCTTTCTCCTTAGAATGTTTCTTGTGTGCTGACGATATGACAGCGTATGAATTCGACTAATGTATTTGCGGTATTGCATTGAGCGCTATAACCTTGCTGACTCTCTCTGGTTGGGTTTGTATGGCTTAATATTTTAAGCGACAGCAGCTGTAAGGGGCCAGTGTCCTGATGTAATCATAATGTGCTTCAAATAAACACCGTCAAAGCTGATTCTGCTGTCTTCAGTCGACAGGAATGTTTGAAGTTATTCAACTCATAACACTCAGTCATCATTTCATTCGGCAAAGTGACTTTAGATATCAGGTGAAAGTTTAGGTTCAAAACGGAACTTTCAAGCTAGAATTATCGAACAAGTAGAGAGAGCGCCGTGAATAATAATAATAATAATTTTTAAAGGTCTCGCCTAATTTTGTTCCATTACATTTTTGTATTTGGCAGTTGCATAAACATAAATCATTTCTTAGGCTGTTGGGATAGATCATATAATATACTCCTCACAGCTGCAAAATCTATTAAGGCTATTCGAATTAGCAGTCGTAGCTAGCTCCTTTTCTTTTGTTCCTAAACAATTACACTATTATACGACTCAGAAAAGAGCGTGAAATAAAGACAACAAGGAATGAACAGAAACACACGCCACAAGCGCTAAACACACCACCAACCACCAAGAAGCGAAACGCACACCATCATTAGGGCTTGTAGTGCATGTTTCTATCCCTACTACGTTGTCGTGGTTTTGAACTTTTTTTTTACGTCATGGATCAATACCGACATGCACAAACATAACCAATTTTCTACAACAGGCGCAAGGGCGACAAAGCTGCGTTCTTGTTCCAGAGCGAAGTCTGCGGCCCCTTGTACATGACAGTGACTGCGCTTTTATTAATGACAGCAAGAAAGGCCGCTGGGCATTAATATTTGAAATGAATAAAGTACGCAGCCGCAAGCTTCATGCAAGTGTCGCCGTCAAGCTCAGTTCTGTAATTAAATATTGTTAACCTGAAATGGCATGCCTGTACGTACTATAATATAATTATTTTCTTCTAGCATAGGACTTTTCTTTGTTTAGAAGTTACGTTCACCCCAGAGTAGGTGGTAAATTAAGTCAACGAAGGGACAATACACTTTAAGGATAACGCACGAATAAACATCGATTAGGTCTATGCACAGGGAAGCAACTGTTTTCTATTTGGCGTTGATATATTGCTGCACATGATGTTTGAACTCGAACCGTTATAGGCAGTCTCATTCACAGAGATCCAATGTCTAAACAGCTATGGACGAAAGTAGTCATTCTTCGAGAAACTATTGAGCCCAGGTCTGAATTGGAGAAACTTGCCTGAAATTTCACTGGCGGTCAGACCTCATTAATAAGCAAAGCGGGTCCGATTGATCGCGTATGTTCCAGTACGTTCTCCGCAATGGCGCGAATTCTGCATATCATTCAGAATACATAACCAAACATTGTGCCGTATGTTGACTAGAGTGGCGTTCAAAACTAGCCTCAACAATTCACGACTGCGTCACATTGAAATTATAACAATTATACCACAAAACCTAATGGGCTGGCATCGTGAACAAAACGCATGCCAGCAAACCGCGAATTGGTTACGTGCTTCAAGTATAGCACATCCTGCCGATTCTTTCTGGTTTGTTGGCCATATAAATACACTATATACACACTGAGAAAACCAAGAACATGCAAAACTGTTAGACTATCTTTTGTAGACAGTGGTATTTCAATCCGGCAGATGTCGAACAAAGTGCATAATTAAATTCTGTGCCCTTTACGCTACATACATGTTAGGTAGTGTGTACAGTCCGCATAAATGTTTCTCGAGTATTTGAACGGCCTGCTCTACGTTTTTGAGTCAACTTACGCCTCCAAGTGTTTTTCTTTTTGGCGCCTCCATTTTTATTGCGACAGCAACACTACTCGCACTTTCAAGCCTTTGTGTGACCCGGCCACAGTTACGTCTTACCCACGTGGCGCTGTGACGTCACAACCCACGTGACACATGGGCTGGCAAGAGCTGCCAACTTGGTTCTCTCGTTTCACATGGGACGGTTATGTCAGAATTAGCCTGCTAGGACCCTGGCATTCACGTTACCCCTATAGGCCACTAAGGCATACTCATACGGCTTTCTAAAGCAGGGCTTTATATGTGGGCTTAAGAAGAAGAAAAAGAGACGAAGAAGAACGCTCTGTCACCCGCAGCTAATGCTTTCGCTCAATATTTGGTTCAGCAGCGTTGAACCCTGGTAATTTTTTTTATCCTTCAGTCATATTTCATTGTAGCATTTGTATTTATGGCCCTCCCCAATACAGTTCCTTTGTATACCCTGCGCGCCGAATCAACAAAGGAGAATGCAAGCCACACACACGTCTGCAGTTCGATTCGAACCAGGTAATACCTAATCATACTTGACTTGCTTCGCAGCGCACTGCTCAATTGCTGTAGATAAGCTTCAGTGATGATAATGAGTTATTGTACACGGCACGAACATGTGATGAGCAAGTTGATCTATACTTTGGAACATACATAAGCGCAAAAAAGGTACATGGAAGTAGAAAGTGAACAGAAAGGAAACCTTTATATGTCAGTGTACCTTTTTTTTTTCTGCTGTATCTTCTTGAGAAAATCTGCGATTTGGAGCCAGTGGTCACGCTACAATGAAGTAGGGCCAATCTGCCAGCATTTAGAAGTAAATGCTGCTTTTCCTCGACGCAGCGAGCGAAATGTATAGTGCAGGTGCAGCTGATGAGGTAGAGTCATTGAATTGAGCAATGTCATTCGTGAAAAGTTTTAGTATTCCGGCTAAAAGCCCGGCAATGCGATGAAGTGTTCCACCAGTGAAGTAGGTCTGGGACCACAGATTTCTCCGTGAAGGATTTGCTGTGCAGCCTCCGGCAGAGGGCGCAGAATGAGAAGAATGTCCAGTGCCACACTTCATACTTGCCTTTCCATTCGAAGTACCTACTGTATAGGCTGAAATTATTGGCCACTTCTTTAAGGTAGAGCGCAAGGTCCTTGGGTGAGTTGAAACTCAGAGCATCGATAAACGACCCCGGTGGCGCCACGCGCCTGTAGTTGGCCCCGCCAAATACCACGGGGACAATATCGTACTTGAGTACCTTGAAGAGCTTCTCTGTGACGTAATCCTTACAGATACAGTTCTCGAAGGACAAGTAGAAGTAGTAGTTTTTGGCGAAAGAACGGTAGCAGTAGTCCTCCTTGCTGCGAGGGCACACCTTGTCCCCGCATGCTCCGTACACATCTATGTGTATGTACTTCTTCAGCTCGAGCACATAGTCTTCACGTCTGCCGGGTGTGTCGCAGTTGCTCACGGCCCAAGCGGCCATTTTAGACTTGCTTTGCCAGATACGCCTCAGGGTGTCGTTGGGGTACATATCGCGACCGGAATTCTGAAGAGTGAAGTTGCCGTAGGGATCTAGGATGTCGGAATCCAGCCTGCGTTTGAAATGGCCAGACAAAGACACAGTGGATGAAACGGGAGCTCTTTTACCTACGCTTACTTGCATAATAATTTTATATCTTTATTACAGTAACCGGCAATGACTAAAATAACGCATAACGTATAAACCGATGCTAAAAAAAATCCAGGCAAACATGGACACATCTGGAGATGACATCATATTTTACGTCATGATTAGCTCTATATAAAACTCTGCTGAAGCACGTCGAAGTGAAGAATCGTTGCTCAAAAGTTACTTTTTGTGTCCTTCGGTGCGCACCTATGAAATATGGAATATAAAAAAAAAACAATGGAAATAATGTTCTCGTCATTGCGAAATAGATGACATCGTGCGCGCAGCTGACTGCAGGACAGCGTTTCAAGGGTAAAAACAGGCAACCGGCGAAACCTTATATTACAGTTCACATTAAAAAAAAAATTGCTCGCAGCATTGCTTGAAACAACTGGGTTACGAAGCTAATAATAAGCTTAAATGGGCATGGAAGGCAATTTTACTTGCTTACATGGAACCAGTGAGCTGAGGTTGTTGTTACTTTTGACCGTCACTGCCATTGTATGGATCGGTCGTTCCCCCGAACCTTGAGCTGAGAACGAAAGCGCCTAATGCAGTGCGGAAAGCTTGTTGGCTTCACTACGACATACTAAACTGAGCTGAAGTCTTTGCTGCTATTTTGATCCTCACGCTTATTGCATTGTCGTTTCCTCCAAACTTGCAACCAGGAAACAAGGATAAATTTGCCCAGAAAGCATTTCACCTCTCGGCACTAACCTGAGCTGAAATCATTGCTTCTGGACAACATGGCTCATACGCGCGTGGCATAGAACAGTCATTTCTTCCAAAAGTTAAGGCCACAACGAAGGCGCCTAAATTTGCGTTGAATACATTGCAGCCTTAATACCTGATACTACTCAGCTGAAGACGTTAGTACTTGACATATCACTCTAGTCGCATAGCACAGTCGTTTACTCTGATTCTTCAGCCGAGAACGAAGGTGCCTAAATTGGCGTTGAATGCATCGTCGCCTTTACACCATATCTGAGCTTAAGGCATTGCTGCTTGACGTATTGGACATCGCGTTTTTCACATAGCTCAGTGGTTCCTTCCAAGCTTGAATAAGCGTGGAAAGCCGGGGCAGTTAGCTTCAGTAAAATTGTGAGACATTATTCTAGCACACTAAAACACAAACGTACAAAGGTAAAGAGGACGCCAGAAACGCAGAATTTCAATTAAGGTTTGTTCCATGGACGGTGATTAATGTACAAAAAGGGCGCAGTGGCACAAAAATATTCCGCGACCTTTTAACGATATTAGAAACACACGCTGCAGGGACGATGGCCATACCACTCACTTTCATCAGCTCAGTGCACTTTCCTTCACCTACCTGGCTCACCAAACACATTTGCCTTGAGATAATCTGTTTCTTTTTTTCCGTAGCGCCACAGAAGGGCCACTGGAATAGTTATGTATGTATGAATAACTTTATTAAGATGTCGGCAAATATATTGAAAGCTTTAAAGCCTTATCGGCTCTTTTGAGTACTAATCTGCGCATCACAAGTGTTCTTTTCAAAAACGCCTTGACTACTGGCTTGCATGAACAACAGCGAATGTGGTCAGCGAGATGACCACCAGTTAACGAGTGAACTGTCCTGCGATGCTTGAGCAAGGGTTCGTTATTGCAGCGTCCCTCCTGTCTGATGAGATACATTCTGAGCACCATGCCAACCTTACATTTAACAAGTGGTTGGATGTGCTTAACTTTTCAATGCCTCTCCTTGACATCATTTACCATCATTTGCGTGACAGCTTTTCCGGTGCTGAAATTACAACCCGTACAACGCCCTTGCTGCCGACCTTCTTGAGGCGGTGTGAGATCTGATGCCAGCAGGGCATGACAAGCACCTGTTGCGGACGTGCGTTTTCTTCTAGCTTGTGTTGCTCACCAGATTTCATCTCACGAATCTGGCTTTCCAGCACAGAGGCCACAATTTCTGTTGGGGAACCAGCCTTCTCCAGTCTCCTTAGTTGTGCGTGGATGTTGTCACGCACTTGATGCCTGCTCGACTTTGCAAGAGCAGATAGACGCAAGTGTTTGCAATAGTTCTTTTTACGAGCTGGGAATGGGCCGATCGGTAGTTAAGAATTTGCTTCTTCGACCATGGCTTGTACTGCCAGCCCACTCGAGTTTATTCAACTATAAAGCACATATTAAAGAACTGGATGGGAACCTCCTGCTGTAATTAGTGAGCGCACTTCAGGCCCAACGCGTCACTAGCACTACCAAACGTTTCAGGAATCTTATTTACAGGAATACCTCTATTTTGATCACCAGTCGAATTCGCCGTCACTAGGCAATCGTCTGCATACTTCAAAATGTTTTACTCGTTTGCATTGTGGCGCTATGCGGGAGCCTATGCACACTGCTTTGTTTTGGATGAAATGGAGCTTATTAAAGGTGACAAATGCGGATGAGAGAGATGAGCTTAAAACCTTTAAAAACTTTCGGTTCGTAACACTGTCTTGTCATTAAAGGCCGCCAGATACCTTAGTAAGTGAAATTCCTTACTGCTCGAAAAAGCTAAGGATGAAGCACAGAATAGAACAGATCTTCCCCATCAGTTGAAAACGTAAACATTTCTGAACACGGAGCATCAGGGTGAGAGAAGTATTCGTCTCATTCCGGAACCATACCTTCAGAGACATTACTGAGTGCACTGCGGCGCTAGGTGGTAGGATAGTCAAAAAGGACACCCGTAAATTAAGCAGACGAAAGATTTTATTAAGACACCCCGAAGTATGAAAGCAACCTACCAACCCAACAGACAGGCTAAAAACGGCAGAATTATCAAAAGTAATCAATAGTTGCAAAATTTTCGACTTAAGGAAGCATAACATAGAGAGAATCGAACAAGCTGAACAGTGGTAGCTATAAAGCAGTGAAGAAAAAATTAGGCATAGTCTAAAATAAGAAGTATGCGCTAAGCAACAAGATGGGTAATGTCATCCCTAATATGGACAAGATGGCCAAAGTAGCCTAGGAGTTCTACACTGATCTATACAGTAGCCAAGGTAGTCAGGACAATAATGAGTTTGGCAGTAGTGAAGGGCAGTCTTACGTTCCGAGAGTTACGAAGGATGAGGTTCAGAAAGGTCTAGAACTATTAAAATTTGAGAAAGCAGCTGGGGAGGTTGAGGTAACTACAGATTTCTTGAAGGACAAAGGGAGGGGGCGGTATCATGCTAGAAAAACCCGCCACTATGTGTACGCTATGCTAGGTGTCATCGATGGTACCAGAATATTAGAAAAAAAAGAAGGTTAACATCTGATTGCATAAGAAAAGACACATTAAGAAATTGAAAAATTACAGACAAATCAGCTTACCAAATATTTCTTACAAGCTAGTTACGGAAGTAATCGCTAACAGGATCAGACAACCTTAGACTTTATTCTACTAAATGATCAAGCGGTTTTGGGAAAGGGTACTCCACTATCGATCATATCCATACTATAAACCAGATCGTATCGATATTATAAACCAATATATCTACTTAGGACGGGTAGTAACCACAGATCCGGACAATGAAAGAGCAATTACCAGGAAAAAAAAGATTGGGATGGAGCGTATTTGAAAAGTACTCGCAGATTATGACTAGCAGCTTGCCAGTATCACCCGAGAGTTGCATCTTACTTGTACTCATCATGGGGCTGGAACATGGAGGCTGACGAAAATGGCTGTACTTAACTTGAGGACAACGTACAGCTATGGAACGAAATCTGATAGGTGTAACGTTAAGGGATAGGAAGCGTGCAGAGTGTGTCAGAAAATTACTCGTGTTCATGACATCCTGGTGTAAATAAAAAAGAAGTTTGGACATGGGCAGCGAATGCATTAGAGGATAATCGATGGTCGAAAACGGCAACAAGTTCGATACCAAGGAAAAAACAGCGTTGCAGGGGCGGTAGAAATTCAGGTAGATAATCAATGGTCGAAAACGGAAACAAGTTCGATACCAAGGAAAAAACAGCGTTGCAGGGGCGGCAGAAATTCAGGTAGGTGTTTGAGGTTGAGAAGTTCGTAGGGGTCAAATGGATGCAGCTAGAACAGGTCCAGGATAATTGGAGGAATATTGGAGAGGCCTTCGTCCTGAAGTGGGTATAGTTCGGCTGATGAAGATGATGACACTTCGGTAATGCTATAGAACTCTTTGTTGACCTCGAGCCGCCCCGATTAGCGTTAAAAGCCTTGTCAGGGGTGTAAAGGACGCAGGAATGATACAAGGCCAGGCCCAGTATGCCAGGCTTCAACACTGGAACAAGACATGCTACCTTACGCGATAAAAAAAAATGTCGCCAGACTTACAGAGTGGATTGAAGTAACTTTGGATAGACTTTGTTCTAGAGGGAAGTTGTGCAGCATTTGGTGGGTTTTGCTATCCGGACCTGGCGGGCACCGGCTCCGTAAGCCGCTGAGCGCTGTCCCAAGCTCTCTGAGCGTTATACAGGCATCAATATAACAGACGTGGAGAAAACAGGTGGAGATTAGCGGACGATTCTGTAACTTTCTCGTACAAAAACACGTGCAAAAGTGTCTGACAAGCATGTAAAGGTTTCTGCTTGCGCACTGCAAGAGCTCAAAAAGGGTTCCGAGGGTGAGGTTCTCTAAAACGACTGGCCATGACCATCGTAACCTTATCACCATTGAAAATGCAGTTAATCGTGCATAGAAAGAGGCCAATTGCGATCTGAAGACATTGTTCGTGTGTCATAGAATGGAAGAATTGATATTGACGGAAAGACTGCCAATCGTCATCATTTTCCACCATGAGTTGTTGCTTCGCCTCTCTCAGCACAGCGCAAAGGTTCCTGACGTTTAAATCCGGAGCCGCGAAATAGTCAGGTAAAGTGACTGCCGTAGCTGCTCCCATCTTAGTAGAAACCGCTTTGTCAATGACACGTACAGAAAGTCACCCTCAGTTCTGTCTGCGGTTGTTCCAGTTGGCATGGTTGACTTTCGGACCCTGCTTACGGAAGTCGCTAGCAAACACAAAACTCAGTTAGGGATCATTTTCCATTCCATTAGGTACTGTTGACCACTTTATCCGGAAGTCAGGTGCATGCAGTCAGTTCTATAGCTGTGGATGAGGCTGGATGTTGGGAGAAATTGAGGCGTCCTTCATTGGCAACACAAAGGCTAAAACTGTCAATGGCATCTACGAGCTTGCATCCATTGCAATCCGTATTTATGTCACCCCAGACATAATGACAGGCGTTGAAATCACAATTTATTCTAACCGATGGGCAGCCATCACAAACCTGCTGCAGGCAAAAATGCAATGTCACCTCATACCGGGAGACACGAAAACCGAACTGTATCCTAACAGCCGCGACTGCAATGTCATTCGTGCGAAGGCATGTGTGTTAAAAACAAGTATAGTTGCCATGCACGCGCAAAGCATGGTACAGCCCACAGGAAAAGCCTTTATGCTGCATTTTTATGAGTGATGCTTTTAGTCGAAGAACTCCCGCTTGGCAGATCTGCTTTCGAGACTGCCATTACTGGAACACTAGGTCCTTTCAAGAATGTTTTCACTTCTGCTAATCGACTTTGATTCCAAGCGCAGTTCCGTTCCAACATAAACGTAAATGTTGGCAGTTTCAACTCTGTAAGCTTGAACACCAGCCGTCATGGATCGAAGGCGCTAACCGTAGACTCAAGGAAAGCACTAGCTGTAGGGATTTCTTAGGTGATCAGGCGGTATAATTGGAATGCGTGTATATGGGTTCTCAATTAATACAAGTGGGAAGTCGGACACACTGATTTTTGAGCCCCTTATTTTGCACAAAGCACTGGCTCACGACGACGACGAAAGGTGTGGGCAGGGACGCGCTCTTGGCCAGGGTAGCTGATTTTTTCGTCGCTTGTGAGGCATGAGGCAGTCCTTCCTGCCTTCATGTCGTGATGTAGTTGTTCAGAAGTATGGACTGTTTTTCAAAGCATCTGGAACAATCTTGTCGCGTGCAGGGGCCCTTTGCGTCTAGCTTGAATCAGGTCTTTCAGGGACACTGTTCGTTTACTGGACAAAAATATTAAACTTCAACGCAGGGAACCTGCCACTTCCAGGCACATGCTGCTCGGTTGGTTAGGTTGTGGGACAATTTTGAAGGGCATTGTTCGGTGTAGGGCACTCACACGGAAAGCAGACAATGGAAGTCGCTAGATCACCACCAGCGCAGTTGGCACAACCATAACCTGCTTTGCAGGCTTTCAAATCTTGGGCACCACCACACCGCTTGCCGCGTTGATCCTTGGAAGAATCTTTGGCCATATGCACAAACTGTTGGCTTCTAATACTCGAGGGAAATGTTCCAGTGAACTCAGTGACAGCATATTTAGAGAACCTTAGGTTATTTTCTCCGAGCCTTCGCACAAGCGGTACATCCACGTATGGTCAACCTCTCCTACAGAAGCTGCAACCAGCGTGCGGCGATTGCGCGAACATCTCCGGCAAATGCATCGAAAAAGGAGGAACGCGCCTCAAGAGGAACATGAAAAAGGCAGATGGGGATGTGCAAAAGGAAAATGAAAGAGACTGACATAGCGCTGATCATCTTTAAGAGCTGTGTGCTGAAACAACTATTACAGGAAAACTGAGGGGGTATAAGACAGAAGCGCTTCTGTCCTTTCCTCGCCCTGTGTTGCTGTGTTTTTTTTTCTGCGTGTAGCAGTTTTTAAAGGTCAGATACCAACTAACTGGTCCGAAAATTTTACCTCAGCACCAAACCGCGTCAGAAATGCTATAAAACGACGCCAGATGGGTGGTCTATGCCTGAATTTGCGACCATCTCCGCGGTGTGAAGCGACATACGGGGATGCACTATGCTTAGGCGACGCGGCCAACAAAATGGCATAGCGCCTTATTCTGCACGCACTTTGAAGTGCGCAGGCGTAACTAAGGCTTAAATATTGTGGAAGAAGGCCAGGTCGAGACGGCAAGGTCGAGACGGCAAGGCAAGGGATGCCGTGTCTGGCGTTTATTTCGATGCACAAGCGAGGTGCGTGCCACCAGTGGCGCCGCGGGAAGATGACGATGATGATGGCATGTACACGTGGAAGATCTTTGGTAGGCTTAAATATTATGGCGAATCACTCTACGCAGCAGCCACAGGTTTACAGAAACTCCCTCGGGAGCCCGTCAGCAACCAGGTGCAGTGTAGCGGCTTCAAGGGCAGAAACCTCTTCGCTCAACTATAAAAGCTTGCATGACTCTTTACTGGGACCGCTCCTACATGCGACTCTCCGGAATTTCAGATGTTTTATACTCTATAAATCGTCTTAGTTTTCTTCCTAAAGTTAGTCCTGAAGCACAGAGAACTCACCGGTATGTAAATGTCCAGTTGAAGGTTTCCGTTAGACCCCTGAAAGTGTCCAGAGGATTTGACCAGGGAGGCTCGAGGGACCAGAAGACCCATTTCTGGAAGGGGCTCCTTTGCTCTGGCATGAAGCTTGTGTTCATGTCGTAGCCATAGAAGACCACGGCATCGCTGATATTTAAAGTACGACGGTCTTTGCTCATATGGCATCGATCGGGGCAACGTGTTATCCGGAGCTTAGGATCTTCTTCCTCTAAAGGCCAAAACCAGATGCCATAGGCTTGAGTCCAAAATAGGATCCTCGGCAGATCGGGCTTCAAACTGTGATGAAACGATTTCCAAGGCCACGTTTCCGTCCCACTGCCTGCGAGAGGATCATACATTACATGATACTTTTTACTGGGGGCATCAAAAATATTTCTTGTGAGGTGAGGCTACGATTCAGTCGTCATAACCTGAAGCTTTAAAACGCAATCCGACAATCTTCAACTTTTTTGTTTGCTTATGTTTCTTGTGCGCCCTCTGCCAAAGTACAACCGGGCAATAATTAAAATACGCGGATGTGTCTATCTATGACTCACCTATTCAAGACATCCCCTTGCAACTGCATCGTCACATAAAGCCAGAAAAGTTTGGTTTACTTCCTTTGCAGATAGTTTTGTCGAGTATTCGTATGCGTCGGCAAAGTCGAATTGATTAGAGAGAACGTGTAGCCACAAACTGTACTCTATTTAAATTTTCCCTTTTACTTTTGCCATGTCCCTGGCAATAAGAATAAAAGTGCTACTTAGTCACCTATAATGCTCACCCTAGTCGTATACACAGTAGGTGCCTCATCCCTTATTATTGTAGTGCAATGTATTCAAATGCATTTCCCCGCACTCCGCAGAATTAAAAAAAAAACAATTTGCTTAGCCGCTTTGTCGAAATTCCTAAAGTTTAAACGTTGATGTCGTAGTTGGAACTGTATTTTCATTCACTTTATATATAAGGAAAAACCGCTGTGATTTACGCTGGATTAAGAATCGTGACATCGGGTACAGGCTTCGTTTATTTTTATCTAGTTTGTAGCCGCTGAACGTTTTTCCACCCCGTTATCTTCGTTTAGGTGCTCATATGCTTACTTTTTGTGCGTGCGTTTTCATTGGTTTGTATTGCGTAGGTCTCCTCGACAAGTGTATTGTTGGACTGCAAATCGATTCATGTATGTTTACGTTCTGTCCTGTAACGTGGCAAAAGGGGTGCATTACTCATAAGTACAGTAAAATTAAGCAAAAAGAACTCTTCGGCTACAAAAACAAGTGCATTGGTCAATCGCCGGGTGTTATAACGGTTGTTGCTATTTCTTTAGGCGACTGACCTAAAGACTGACCGAACACAGAAGACGCTGAAGTGCGTGCAGCCGTTGAAGATGCGTTTTGTAGTTCTGCACGAAATTAGCCTTTTCATCCTGCAGTCAATGTAGCGGCGTACACATAAATTCGAGCTCACTTATAACGTACCTGACGGTTCCGAGGATGGCGTTCATCGTGTCCGATATCGTACTAAGGGGATTGGCCCTATTACAGCAAACACACAGAAATTGTGACAGAAGCTCGATAAAAGGTGCGCTGTTCATATGTGTTGCCTTAGAACCGGGAGTATCAAGCCAGTTAGCCGAGATAGAGCTCTCGTGTGCTCGTGAAGTAGCCACTAGCAGCTAACCATCAGTTATATATATAAACGTAATAACACCAATGACGACTCGAGCATCATTGTCATTAGTGGTCGGTCGGCTTCCTCGTCTTGGATCCTTGACAAGTGGGCAATGGTGAAAGTATAACTTTAAATGTAGGCACAATATATACAGTATTTGATCCACTAGCATGATTCAATTGCGTCACAAAATAAAGTGAATCTCTCTGTAATTACAGGGTTCTTGAAGCGGCATATTCTAGAAAGTATTGTTCCGTAAACCTTGAAACCAAGCCGAAAGTGTCAGTTTATTTGAAAACCATCTGAAAGAGTCCCATTTGAGGCTCCATTGATTTATGCGTTCTACTCGCCTGTGCTTTTTCTGCGGCGGAGGTGGTGGCCCTTTCACTCACTTCCAAAGACGAGACATTTTTTGTGCTGGCAATATATCGCCCTCCTAATTCAATACTCGATGTATGTTTTTCTGAACTTACAGAATTGTTAAATCGACACAATCAAATTAATCTGATAATAGCAGGAGACCTTAATATTGACATTTCAGAAACAAGGAAGCCTGGTGTTGAGTGCTATTTAGACTTAGTTGCCTCATACGGAATAGAGAATATGATTCGTAGTTATACTAGAGAAGAGGTAATGGGCACTAGACTTACTCAGTCGTGTATCGACCATATAGCAGTTAGACTCCCGAATTTTGACGTTAACGCTGCAGTAATACGAAAAAAAGTGGCGGATCATTATTTCACTGTGCTTTGTGTGCTCAAGCACGATAGGGAAACGTCAAGTCAGACTGTTAGAACGATAAAAATTATCGATAACAATTGTTTGGACAACCTCGTTCAAACTTTTAACTGGAAGATACTGTTAACTCAAAGTCACGTTGATGCTTATAACTCTTTAGTAGCTAAGTTTGATGAGCTGTATGCCAGTTCCACAAAGGAGGTTAAAATCAGGTTAAGGAATCCTGAGAAGAAATGGATAACGAAGGATATACTGAAATCATCTCATCAAAAAGACAAACTTTGGAGTGCGTATAAACAAGCTGTCGGGAATCTAGCCTTGAAAGAGCAATACAGGGCACATCGTAATAAACTTACTGCTACACTGAGGCTAGCAAAGAAGCAATATTTTTCTGCGGAATTTTCTAGGTGTAGCAAGAATAAAAGGAAAACCTGGAATCTATTAAATGAGTTATTAGGTAGACAGAAAAAACCTAATTTGGATGAGAATTTGCGTTGTACTTTCGGAGAAGTGGATTCTGCGATCGTTGCGAATTCTTTTAATGACGCGTTTCTATCATCCATTAGGGAGCTGAAAACGCGAACTAATGATTCTACCATCCCCTACCAAGGCAAGAAAACAATCAATTCGGCCGCGTTTCCACCTGTTGATGACGAAGAGTTGTGGAACCTTATTCAGACGCTACCAGATAGCAAACCACCAGGATACGATAGGATTAGGTTGCGTGATTTGCGGAGCAATTACTCCATACTTAAAGAAGTACTTTTACATATACTCAATGGTTGTTTTAATACAGGAGACATACCGCCAGGTCTTAAGATCTCAGTTTTAAGACCAATTTACAAGTCGGGAAAAAAGTCGGATCCAACCAACTACAGACCGATTGCCATACTGCCGGTCATTAGCATCCTGATGGAAAAAATTGTCCACCAATATATGACATCTTTTTGTGAAAAGTATTCATGTTTGAGTACTACACAGTATGGTTTTCGTCGTAATATTGGTACGGTTGAGCTTCTCGAAGATTGCTGCGATTTTATCAATGGTAATTTGGATGAGAATTTATGTGTTTTTGGGTTATTTATGGATTTATCGAAAGCATTCGATACCGTAGAACACTCTGTTTTGTTAAAAAAATTGGAAAGTGTTGGATTCCGTGGTCCATATCAAAAATATTTTGCAAGCTATCTGTCTAATCGTAAACAAGTAGTAAAAATTAATGAATGATTTAGTACCTTTTCTGATATTCAGTACGGCGTACCACAAGGTTCTGTTTTGGGGCCCTTCTTGTTTAATATTTATGTAAACGATATGGTTGACTTAAAATTAAATGCAAGGTTATTTCAGTATGCTGATGATACGGCATTAGTAATATCCCATGAATCAAGCCCACAGGCACTGAAACTACTTCAGTACGATGTCAAAAAAATAGTAGATTGGTTTTCTGGAAATCAAATATACATAAACAAAAAGAAAACTGCGTTGATATGTTTCCGAAATCCGCACAAGAATGTTGATCTTTCCGCGTCGATTCTTTTGCATGGTAGTGACTGTGCCAATTGTGACTGTTCGCTGCTGCCCTACTCGAACAGTGTTAAATATCTCGGCCTGTATCTTGATTCTAATATGTGTTGGTCGTCTCAAATTGACCACTTATTAAAGCGAATGCGTTCCCTTCCTGTGCAGCTGTATCGTATAAAATACACTGCACCTGTAAAGTTGCGTCAGACTGTGTATAAATCTTTGGGAGAATCTATGCTTAGATACGGCATTTCTGTCTATGGATCATGTGCGCCCTGTAAGATTAGGAAGGTTGATAAGTTGTTGTGCAGAATCTCCACTAATTTGCTGTATGGAACTGCTTATGAGAAGGCTGACTACAACACCAGGATGGTTGAAGCAGGTGTTAGTCCCCTGCATGACTTGTACGTGCAAGTGGTAATTCTAAGAAATTACTTTTCAAACCAGTTCAAACAACCAGATAAAAAACCAGAGTCCCTTAGGCACATAGCGCGTTACAAGGTACCAAGGGTTTATACCAATTATGGCAAAAAGACACGACAGTTTTATATTCCTTACTATTTCAACAAACTACCAGCACATGTGTTGGGTTGCGATTCTATGAAGGCTACTAAATCTGCACTGAAAGCGTGGATTGCAGGTCGCGAAGAAAGCTATCAAGCTTCTTTGTAATTTATGTTCGTTTTTTTTTCCTTCTTTTTTTGCCGATTTCATTACGTTTATTGACTACAGGTTTCAGTGTCTTTTAGCTATTGATTGTACTGAGAAAACTATATATGCATTGTACCAGTTTTTGTTTGTTTCTCTTTTTTGACTGACTGTGTACTATCAGCGTTTTTATATTGAATGCATACCGCTGTGACTGCCGTTGCCCGCCCACAAGCGCTTGCGTTTCTGCGGGCACCCGCTATTTTTTTGCATGTATATTTCTCGCAATAAAGTTCATGTATGTATGTATGTATGTATGTATGTATGTATGTATGTATGTATGTATGTATGTATGTATGTATGTATGTATGTATGTATGTATGTATGTATGTATGTATGTATGTATGTATGTATTTACTCATGGGCGACGCATACTTCTTGCTTCCTTCAGACTGGATTCAGGCGGCAGCAGCTCAGAAGGAGGAATTCCTACTGGGAAGGCGACGCATGCCCCTTTAATGGTGGGGTCTTCCTGGTTTTCATAGCGACGGGCTTTCAGACTTCTCAAACTGCTGTCATCCATCACCGGCCGTGCGGAGTAGCTCCGCTTTTATAGCTGCCGTTGTCTCGCACTGACCAGGATTTTACTGTGCTTTCCCTATAAACGCTTTCCTGAGCCGGGACGCTCACACGCACCGTTTGACCTTGTAGCCTAACGATAGAGGGCTCGGCGAGCGGTTAGCTGCGCTTACAATGCCTTGTTTTCTTATGGTTTCTTGACGGTTCTCCACTTTGACTGGGAGGAAGCACGGGAGCCCAAGGTCGCTCTTTATTCCCTGCATTGACAGGGAGGGCGAAGTTTTCGACGTAGGCGCGCCTTTCTGCTTTAGCTGGTTTGCTGCAAGTGAAGGGCGCGACCTATAATTATTCAATGAATTCAAAACGCAGCATTATACACGAAATAAATATTTTGCCGACCGCAGTGCCCTCCTTCGTAATAGCTGAGCGTTTCTCATAAACGCGGCTCTATTGAGTTTAATGCATATTGTGTTTTATGTTCCTCATTTTTTATTATGAAATGAAAAAGAAGTGCAATATTTCAACCTATCTTGTGCCATATCTCCACAAAAAAAAAAAATATATTGACATTCCAGGGAGTTTTCAAATGTGGATAACTACCAGTTTTGCACCTTAGGAAGTGGGTCCAAATTCAGTTTCTACACGAATACAAATGGTTGGCCTAGTTAATTTTACACTTTCGCCTGTTCCTTTTTAATTCCATCGTCCTTGATTGTTTTAAAGTTTTTATGTACCCGTTGCTGTGGAAGACGGTGTTCGTTGTGGTACTACCAGGCCAGCCAACTTAGATAAAAGCTGATGAGGTGGCAGAAAAAGTGACCGAGAGCACATTAAGTATGCATATTGCAGCTACGTATTCTACGTCTTGCCTGCAGGTTTACTCAGTGGGGTTACGTTTAGGCTGTCTGCGTGGTGTGCACGGAGAGTTAATGCGACATTTCAATAGAAGCTCATAAGGTTCATGCTTGTTGCTTGCAGTGGGAGCCTGAGCAAAAGCGCTGCGAGGGTACGCGCGTACACATTGAGCGTTTTTTGAGAGGAGCCCGTCGCCACATGCGGCGCCAATTCACGGCCACTTCAAATTGTGGTGCACCAACATCGCGTGTAGCCACTGAAATAAAACAGAGATGTTCATACAGCTCTCAGCCGCTGGTTGTTCGTAACAAGTAGAGAGCACCGTTGCGGGAAAGCGCGGACTAACCGTTTCCGTTCTCGATTACGACACACAGCAGGAGCGACGAGCGGTTTGCACCGTTCACATCGACGAAGTTTTGCAAAATGGCGCGGGATTAGCAATGGAAGCGCGTAAGCCTTTGACGGAGTTGCTACATGGTTGACAATCGCTCGAAACTATAGCGTGAGCATGGCAACCACTGCTCGGAACGCACTCGTTCCCAACCACATGCAACAACTTGTCACCAGAAGGGATGAGAAGAAAGTTTCCGTAACAGGATGGGCGTCAATGACGAAAGCGTCATTATTATCCAGAGTAATACGGTCGTCACCGGTATAGCAGCCATCGGCGGAACTGATTTTCTGGAAGTAAAGGTGTTCTTCATCTAAGCTCAATAATCAACTGCCGCAAATTCGTTTTCGCAATCCCCGCCTTCACCCGTGGATGAATTAAGAATCCCACGCACAAGTTTATACAAGTAGGCTCTGAAAGGAATATAGAAGTAAAAAGCCATGTCCTCAAAATCAAAAGCATCAATAAATCCAATATTTTAGAAAGAATAAGTGCATTGAATTTTGAAAGTTCAGTTAAGCATGGCTTGACAGGGTGAGCGACTAGCTGCACAGCCGGGCTAAGCGATGTCTTCGCTGCGGCGGCTGTTTCCCGCTTGCCTTCGTATATGTTCGTACTCAGCTACGGTCCTCCTAGTATAACCTTCGCTTGAGACGAAAGTTGCACGGCAGAAGTAAAGGCTCAAAACTCAAGCCAGGAAAAACAATTTTCTCTGAAATAAAGGCCAACTGCGTGTTGATGAGGCCTGTTCTATGCAATGTGCGCGACAAAATAATTTTAGCTTGGTCTGGCATGCTGTTTTAAACTATAGGTGAACGTTTCGCGCTCATAATGATGTATACATCTCATGTAATTTGTCCAGTTAAGAGTGGTGCCCTAGCTTGTCGGCTCTTTTAGTGCTTCGTATTTATTTTTGGAGGCTTTAAATTTCATAATGAATCAACATCAACATGCTCTTCAAGTACCCTGAAGTTAATTTTCACGAAAATGGCATCGAAATTGCTCTTTTATTTATCGTTGAATGCTTAAAATCCCAGTGATAATAGGTGATGTCTAAATGGGAGGCTGCGCTGTCAATTTCAGGCACCATTTCGTGAAGTTGTGGAAAAGTACAGATCATTTGAAGAAAACTTCTCTATGACAGAAAAAAAGGCGTTCGCCTAAGTGATCTGTATTACCGCGCAAAGTATTATAATTTAACATCGGCTTTATATTAGGGGTTGTATTTAAACCTTTGCGGACAGTAATGCGATGGCTTGCCCCTTCAGCTAGAGAAAACTGGATACAATGCTTCCCTGTTTTGTGATTGCGCTCTTTCTCCTTTACTTTTTATTCTGGTGTTATTCATTTTTATTTAGAATGCTGTCTTGTTGTAAGTTTTTTTTTAAGAATCAGAATCATTTTTTTTTTCAACGCGCAATGATTGAATACAAATATTTTGGTAAATGCAGGAGGAGGTCCCTAAGCCAATGGCTGTACAGGGGACCTCCTGTTATAAGCATGCAAAACAAATATAATGACATACAAATTGCAGTGGGCGAAAGCTGGAACTGTTATGTAATATAAATGTAGAATACGCAGGCATACAGGATGGCGTAAATATAAACAGAACATAATTTGGGAACGTGTTATTTTAATGCAAAACAGAGGAAAACCATTGAATGTGCGATAAGTATTTCTTATCAATGAAAAAAAAATTATTTAGCGCAATAGCCGAAAAGTACGAAAACTACGCTTGAAAGCATCAATGTTAGATGTTTGCTTTATACTGAATGGTAATGAATTCCACAAAAATGAGGCAGGGAAACTAACTGCGAATTTAGCGTAGTTAGTTCTTGGTTATGGTAGAAAAATTGTTTTGGCATCAAAACCGAGTGAAACCACGTTGCGGGACCTGGGTACGGCTTTTTTTATTGAAATGGGAAGTGATCTATTTAGGAATTTAAATATGAGGATGCCAATAGAACAATAAAGCTTTAATGAAACTCTAAGGTTGTTACGAGCTTCAGTAAGGGAGCAGCACATCACAAATGGCTATTAGATGTAATTATGCGTATGGCTTGATTTTTTATGGGTTGTAGCGGTGCTATGTGTGTTCTGTATGTATTTCCCCAAGAAGAAATACAAAAGTTAATACGAGTATGGATGAAAGCAAAGTGGAGTGAAAAGAGCGTTTGTAAATTGAAGTAATTTCGCATCTTGACGACTACCCTTATGCCGTATGCTGTTTTTCTTAGAAGGAAATATATATGCCTGTTATATTTTTAATGGCGATGAATATATGCAAAGAAACCTCGCATGATCAGTCACAAGGAGTATGTGAGAGTTGAGGGAAATATGTAGAGATGGAGATGCAGGAATAGTCTTATGAGAAGATGAGATGACAAAGCCAGATTTAATTTGTAAGAATGTTATTTCGACACTAGATTGCTAAGGTTGCTGCATGGGTATTCAATTTATGTGTTAAAAAACTATGCAGTGTGAGATGACAGTAATGTGGTATCATCGGCGTATAATATAAATTCTGAATATTTAAGGCACGATGGCAGATCACTAATGTATAATGAAAAAGAAGTGGTGTAAGGATGGAAGCTTGGGGAACGCCAACATTGGTGGTCTTCAATGTAGAGTGAGCATCAGGGATGCAAGCGTCTCGGATTCGCTTAAATTTGGCGAGCGCAGCTTTGTCAAGCGCTGTTTTTAGTGTCTCTCTTTTTGACGACAGAGGCCACTACCATAACTTGTTGGCAACCGACTTTTACCATAGCAGCTGGTGCCACAAAGGTTTGAAAGTACAAATACTGGAAGATGTCGTTTGGCATTACAGACTTGAAGGAGCGCAACGGCACAAGACCTAAGTGAACAGATATATTGACAGAAATGGACACAACACAGCACTGAAGACGTTATCACCTAAATAGAGAGAAAATGAAAAAGTAGAAATGTATACAATTTAGCGATGGTGGAAGAAATGTTTCCCGAACGCAGTAGCCAGAATTTTAAGTTTGCAGGAAGTCAATGAAAACAATGACAAAGAAAGGGACCTCCTTGTACATAACGAAGTTTTAAAGCAAGAACTAACGGTTGGGGGTCAGTTTGTTTTGCGTGGTGAACGTAAAGCGCCATGCTGTGTCCGTTTCTACTCTTCCTTCTGCTCTCTGTTTAGGCCGTGTGCCGTCGTACTGCATCACGTCCATGGCGTAAAAATTGTGCGGCCTTGATCTGAGATCATGCACCTTTGCACTGCATCCAAGTGGTAATGCAGAACCTGTTCACACATAAAAGTATGCATCAACTGTCTCAGCCGTCACAGCGTACCCCCAAGAAGACCAAGGGCTCGAAATGGTCTCTTGATCAAAGTGGTTTCCTTAATGATGCATATTTGTATTTTGTACGCACCATCACTGGTCGCCTTTACTTCGTTGCCGTTGTCAGATCCATTTTGCACACTAGGTCCAACAGCATGATCCCATATTGTCATAGGCACCGGTGCAGTGTAATCTTTGCCGGTATACGGAGAGTACTGGATGTAAGCATGCAGAGCCAGAATCAGACATGCACCAGCTAAGAGCCTAATCCGTAGCCTCGATCCTTTCAGACATCGCGCGAATCTGGTAAGGTGTCCTGCGAAAAAGAGAGATCACATGAGAGCATAACATGGGTAGTGTCGATCGTAAGAACGCTGGGCCTTTGAGGAATAGTGAGTTGAACCACACGAACCAGTTTTAATAATGTTTCTGTGATGCCTAGTCAGGTAACAAAAATCTTGCATGGCCAAATTCCTCCGAGCATGCTGATTCTGCAACACATTTTGTAAGCTCAATTATCCAACGGTATCTGCACAGGAATTTCTCTACTCTAAGCTGTTTTGCTATAAAAGTTCTTCTGTTCGCAATTATCATTACAATCAGCTGGCATCAGAGAAAAATCTGCTATAGTCCCGGAAACTGCCTGACCGCATTCACCAGCAGATTTTTTTTTTCCTGATTCACTTACCCCGCATCTAGTGCAGGATGAGGTTATGTTGTCGGCAAATATGCGTGCGTAAACCGCAGGTTTGAGGAAGGAATTGGTCAGTAGTTTCTTCCAGACGATTTCGTGTCGTCTTGTTAGTTAATTGTCTAGTGATGGCTATACTCTCCTATAGAGTTTGAAGTGTCATGTAATTGCCCTTAGTGGGCTGGTGTCCATACGAGCTCTATCTTGTTCTTGTGTATCTGTGTATACGAGTTCGTGTGTATCTATGTATATCGTAGCGCGAACATTCTTGAAAATGGTAAACCAACTAGCCCCCATTGCTGCTTTGATTTAGTTCTATCTCTCTGCCCAGTATGATCTGCGAGGATTTTTCTGGCGGTAGTTGATAATGCAACGAGTACAAGGCAGCGAACACTTATCGGATCAGTTCCACGCACTATACACAGCTTCGTCCTCTTTGTCCTCGGTGCAGAGGCTCGCGGCAATATGCTGCCAAGTGAGAAGTTATGTATCCAGTTTTTGAATCGCTGACAATTATGCTCGCGTCTGTTGTAGCGATGTCAAGCGAGCGCGGCTTCTTCCACTTGGTCCGAGTAGCAGCCTTTGACCGTAACGGCTGATATATATTTGCCAAAGTTACTGGACTGCTTAATTACCCAGATGACCAAGGCACCTTAAGCCATATTGTAATCCGAGGCGTGCGTCTGTGTACACCACCACGTCGTGATTGAGGTACTTTCTGCTCAGGGCCCTAGCCCTAGATTTCATCCTGCCTTCACGAAAAGAAGGATGCATGTTTTTTTTTTTAAGGTTTGGGGATAATGTTGTCGCTCAATCCTCTTGGTAGTAGGCAGGGCTGGTTGGCTAGTGGTTGGGCATTGATTCTTATGCGGTTGAGAATTATTCTGCCGCCTTTAGAGTTGTGGCTAGTCTTTGTAGCTGTACTAATTTATATGTTGTGATCAGCTACTCGACAGTGTTGTGTATCCCGAGCGAGAGAAGTTTCTTTGTTGAGCTATTTCTGTGTAGATCAGCGCAGCCTTGTAGGTCTTGGGATGAGTCTAATTTCTCTTTGCAGATTAAATGAGTTAGACATAGGGGCTGAGTATGTGAATTTGCCCAGTACAAAGGCGTGAATAAAACAACAGTTGCGAGCCTCTTTCATTCCTCTCTTTCTAGCCGTTACACAGTGCATCAGTCTAGTGATATTTGCCATAGTCATTCTCATCCTGTTGATAGTGAAGATGCGCATCCTATTGCTCTGGATGTAGAGCCCGAGTACTCTAACAGTATCGACTGTAGGTATGGGTAGCCTGTGCAGGACGACTGTTACGTCTCCTTTGTCTTGCACTTTCCTTCTCACTGTTATTATTTCAGATCTAGCTTGCATGCATATAAGACGAATCTGGTTAGCGTATGGTCGGACTATGATCACTGCTTTTTGCCGTGTTTCCTCTATGTGAGCATCCACGTTTCTACAGGTACAAAGCGACGAGACAGCGTTGCTCGCGCCGCGTGCATTTCGCTCGCCATACCCATTCTTTCCGTGTGCATTCCGCTCGATATAGTGTTTGGAGTACAGCGACGGCGGGGTAACAAAGGAGCAGATGCGCCTTGTTTCTCGCGAATAGCAGCTGCTGCTCGATCGGAGCTGAATAATAACTCGATGACGCCGATGTAGTGAGTCTATTGGCTTTGTGTTGCTGTACGCTGATGCCATGGGTGTCATTGCCTCAGAAGGATGCGAAGATTAAACATCCACAACTTACGAGCGCAAGGCCACTCGTGATTACTGTGCTTTGATGCTCTCTCAGCTCAACCGCATAAACATCGCAGGAATCGGAACCACGTAAGTGGATTGTTGCAACTCCACCTAAGCTGTCGCTTCGGTGAGTCGCGTTGAATCTTAGCGCATCGACAGTACCGAGAAGACGAACACTTTAAGCGGAATCTCGGCAAGGGAAAGCAATACAGCTTTTAAACGAACAGAAAATTTGCCTGAAGCACTAGTAAGACTAACTCCAGACTTACCGCTTCTGCATCTTCCTAATAACCACGGCATCCTGCGCGCGAAACAGGCCGCGTGCGTTTGCTGCTTACCCGACGGCCACCGACACTGCCCAGGGCGGATTTCCGTTACCCGTAAACCGCGGTGAAGGCCGCAGCTGAATCCGCGTGCTACAAATCTGTCAAAAGCGTCTATCGCTAGAAATAATGACCGAGCCATCTGCAAAATATATTTATTTGCGATTCGCATGCGCGCCTGCTCGACTTTGGGACTGGAAGCACAGCAAGGAAGTAGACTGTAGGTGTTCTAGGCATTCGATCGCTTCTTTCTAACTAAAAAACTACGTATTCGATGCATACACAGCACTTCCAGACAAAGGGAAACATGGCACCAGTGACAGCACGAACGCAGAAACAACTATTGCTTCGCTGTAAATCTGCGCGTTTGAACGCACACAGTGCACATTGTACACGGTGGAGTTATAGTCCCATCGAACGAACGATTGTTAAAGAACAAGTTAAACTCAAACGAGATGGCAGAATGGGTGACCCCTGGATGGTGATGATGGTCGGACAGAATGATCTACAGGCAGTTGGACGAAAAGCGCGAGGCTCTTTCGTCCGCTTGCCCGGCGACACGTTGGTGTTGGAGACAGACTTCGTGATGATCAAGCCAAGTAAAGGGCAGTTAAAAGAAAGGCAGACCAAGAGACGCCCCAGAATTGGCACGTTCTCATCTTTTTCCCGACAAAACCTGCCCTTAAAGGCTTTTGCAAGGGTTTTTGGCACACTCTACACAACACTCACATCAAGCTTCTTACAGCCAATCAATGGATTTTAGTTTAACATAAATGGGTCACTGGCGCTCCGGTGCCGACAGGATTGTTTTTGCTTGCAAGCACCGCACGCTTTCTCTAAAGCCGTTGAAGGGCAACTCCGGCGATTTTTCGACCGTAGTGAGTTAGTGGTTGATTTATATTCGCTGTATACTTGGCCAATTCACAGTATATGACATCATTCCTTTATAAAATGTGAGTAATAACTATAAATGAGAAAAGGAACTTCAATCAAAATTGAAACTTTCCTGCGGGTCCCGAAGTGCAATGCTTGGCTTGATGTCACATGATAACGACCATGCGTGCAGGCAAGCCGAACGCGCGCTGCCATGCTGTCGAGGTGTGCGAACGTCATTCACTGTAACTGCAGCATGTGGAACCTCTTATTTGGTTTCGTGAAGTCGTCCTTGACGGCACCGGACAGTGACAGCCAGGACTCGCCGTTCAGTTGCAGGAGAGAAAAACAACGACGAGGAGTACTGGGCGCGCATAACCAACGAGGGCAGAACAAGCGAGCAATATTGAATGCGACGAAATTGCGGCTGCTGAAGCATTCACTAAAATTATTAAGCTATTTTGAATTTAATTGTTGCATTTCTTGTAACCAACCTGTTGATCACGACAATCGATTACGAAGTTGAGCAGCTATGCCGGCTTTTGTTTACGGAAGAGCACGGTACGGAAGGAAAGGGCGCGTCCGTGGGTTGGAAATGCGAACGAGATGTGCAGTTTAGCTGCATACAGTTGGCAGGCTAAATAAAATTTCAAGAGCAACACGTCAAATGGGCAGACTGTAGTGTACCATCCGATGACGGTTTTGTATAACTTTCGATTATCGCCCGACGGGCCAGCATACTGTCACGTGGTGGTGACAAGGTCGATGACACAAACGAAGAGTCGGTGATTGGACTGAAAAAGCTCTATTGGGCTGACTTGTGCCCGCAAAAGAACTAAGCAACTCGGCGACGCCGAATGCAACAAACGTGCTCGTCAATCGTCGAACAAAGAATGCCCGTCGCACTCCTCAACGCTCAACTTAAAGGCTGCTCAGAACAATCTAGATAACGTCGCAAACTGCTAGTAGCACAACCTGGAACATTGTAGAAACATACGCGAGTGATTGGAATATTCGAGACAGATCTCGGCGCATCGTTCGCGACAAAGAAAATGATAACGCCTCGTATCGCGAACCGAGCATGAACAAACACGGGATTCAGAATTGATAAGTGCGCCAGAATAACAATGATAAAGCCGCATGCCAGAGGCTGTCGAACAGGAACAAATATATATTTAAACAGTTCGCGGCAATGCTACCTCATTCCCTCGTCTTCGCGTGCATAATGGCTTTGCTCGACGCACTGTTAAGCGGTACGTCGAAAAATACCCCAGCTTACCGCATCAAGAAGCTACACGACTGATTCGCAACGCTTGCTGCCCAGGATGTTGCTAGCGTACCGCAATGGTGCTGCCCGCGAGAGCCCGGACGACGGCGGTCTGGCCGTGCGTTATGTATGTACGTTCTAGTCGTCGCTATGGCCAAATGGTTTCACCTTGAAGCTACGGCGGACGGCGCTTTGGGATTAAGCGTTATAGTAAATGGTCTATTTGTGGAGCTGTTTTACTGTAAATCTATTTATATAAAAAAATAATCACATTTCGGCGACAGTAGAAATGACTTGATTAGAAAATGATTAGAAATGAATTGATCAGCAGTGGAGCTAGAGTACGAGATTGAATATGAGCTCCACCACACTGGCAGATGATACGAGGCTGCGATAAAAAAATTTGCTTGTGTAGTAATCACTCGTACCAGAAACTCGCTGCAGATCGGCCATGCTCAGTATTTAAGGGTTATTTTTTGACATTGCTTTATCTAACCGCGTATTAACCAAGAGAACAACCAATTTTAGTGTGCCTTTCCGACAGTGGCGCAAAGAATCCGACGTGTCGGCATCGACGGACTGCGACAAGCAGGCGGGAAGATCGTCGGCACGAGATTCGATTCAAGCTATCTCCTGGTACTTTCAGGGCCTTACTCTTCCATCAGAAGCATCTCGTGTTGCTAACTTTCCCGTTTAAAGTGTGCTGAGTACACATGCGCTCTCAGAATCGGGGACGCTGAATCGCGTAATAGAATTTGTCGCGAAGCTCCTAGTCCATGGGAAATCGGTTGTATATAACTGATTTTTTTTGAATAACTCCTGCGTCCATCAATACAGTACTAGCTACCATACACCCATTACTGTAAAGAATGTATTAAGTGCGAGCTGAAACTATAAGACAGTTATTAAACGATTGATGACGTTTTAAAGCAAGCTGTCGATCGTGTCTGGGTTGTGCCAGGATATTTTAGAGTAGCAACGCCGTCTCCCTGGCCCTGTACCGATTAAGGTCTTACAGGTGACCCACATCGAACAATCCCGCGAGTCCCGGGGTGCTATCTTGAAAATTACTTAGCGAGAAAGCTAATGTGTCCTCAACTGTGGTGTTTGGAATACGTAATCGTGACATTAAAACCTTTTGATGCAGTTTCTTTGTATATATGAGCATCAAAAAATTGCCAGAGTTGCCTTTTAAGCATTTATGCAACGGCTGCAGCTCCTCCGACCGACACAAAAAAACAAACAATACCAGCGCGTAGCAGGGACCGCATGTGCAGCGGAAATCGCGGTCCCCACTCCCTCTCTATTTCCGGGTCATTTTGCGCGCGGCGCATCATTGAACGGCCACCAGGCACGTCTCTTCTCAGCACTCGAAGGGCTCGCGCGGCCGGCTAACAGTTATCGACTAAGTCGCGCACACCAGCACACAACATTCGAGCGATGGTCTTTCTGTCACCGCGGGGCGTCCCATCGGACGCACACAGCAGAGTAGGACCGAATAGGGGGAGGGAGAAAGATATTACCCGTGCGGCTTGCGAGCCGCCGGCACCGTGGGTCGCTTACACCCCCCAACTAGAGCACCTGCCACTTCCCGTCTACAACTCGAGTAATAAAAAATAATTACAGAGAGGTGTGTTTAAAACTACAATACCTGAGTGGAAAAGGCTGGTTCTAAGCGGATAATAATGCATGACCGACAAATAAAAAACCCCGCATGCCGATGAATCGATGAATTAAGAAATAACAGCGATACTTAGCATGCTGTCTGACCATAGGAAGCAAATGACAAATAATGTAAATAGCCCAAGTGCTAAGTAAGATTGATGCCGATGGGATGTCTGTAGAGGTGATCTTGCTCGTGCCTCCAGAACTCAGGATCCGCAGCGTTCTGACGCTCCGCTGGCGGCATGTGAATCGACTCAGGAGAGCAGCCTCACTCCGCGTTGTCTGGAATAGAGCGTTAACGCTCACACACTTTTGCTGTCTCCGAGGAAGCGGCGCAATAAAGCTAAGTGGCAGGCTATGTGAAGCAGCGCGTCCAGCTCCCTCTGTGCTTGCATCGTTTGGCATCGATATGCGTCTGCTGGCGACCCAATGTTGCTTTGAAAGCAGCGACCGTGTTTTAGCTAGAAGTGGATGACCCTGTAAATTCCAGGGTCTGATTGCTCATACGTATGGTAAATAAGTTCGTAACTTAAATTACCTTCTGAAAGCCGCTGCTGTTGGCCGGGAATAAAAAAAATACTATGAATTTAATAGATGTTAGTAACAGTAGCAAATAAAATGCGAAAAGTAGAGCCCCTTGTCATAGGTGAAGCTAATGCCGCCCGCCTGCTGACGCTCGAGATCGGGTGCTTATAGGGTTTGCAATCAGTTTTGTTTCCGTGTATTCGCGTTCGTTATTTTGTAACTCCAATTTATCTCAGCTCCCACAGCCTGATTATGCTGTCGAAAACCGACGTGAGCTGCATAGGTGAAGCGAGTGCTTTTAGCAGCCGGGGCTGGAGCACTTCAGTTCTGCCACCGTAATCGCCCCATTATCAGCATCGCATGATCGCACTGCAGTGGCAAAACACGGCAGCAAACACCGAAGAAAGCCAACAAATTTATCGCAAACCAGTTGGGCGTTCTTACGTCTGACAGAGACAGGCGGGCGCTGTAATTTAGACTTTTGTCAAGCACCCACTGTTTCATACGGTGCTGAAGTTTTTCTCCGCAACGTAGCGTGGGTCACCAACATTCAAGCGAATGTGTTATTTACGCGTTTATCAGTACATTATTTTGCAGTTTCTGGCGCACTGGACCTAATGTAGTTTACGTCACGTAGAACGAGTTATAAGTGTTTTCGCACGTAATTGCTTGGCGAAACAGCTCTTCCAGATCCTAAGAAAACTGGCATTTTTTTTGTCTAGGCAACAGCAAGGTAAGTCACAGCTTCGAAAGCAGCCAAATGTTTGAATATAGGCTACAAAGAGTGAAAGAAAAAGAATGTTTGCACTATTTTTAACGTCACAGGCAGGACCTGCACAAACAGTAAGTATCAATGGTTGTCAGTATTCTGCACCTACCCTCTTAGCGTCCTTTTAAATGCGGAGGTGAACGGAAAGTGTATCAGGAAGGCAAACATATACGATGATTCCCATGTCGCCCCCCTGGTGTCTACATGCGGCACTGCCGTTCAAACAACGTAATCGTCAAGTGCCTTCACTTCCCGCTGGTTTTATGGCAAACAGTATTCCATTTGACCCCCTCAAATACGCCGGATACGTTTGAGGCCGAATTAAGATGCCCTTGAATGCGACGTGTCTTTTGATCAATATTTGTCATTCTATTACACTACTGTCCTCCTCCGAAAGCTTTCGCGCATCATGCCTCTTCTACTATTTATTTGATGTGCTTCCGATAAGGCACAGTGAGAAATTGGGATTCCCTGGGAGAAAGAGATAAGAGTGTATTTGTCACGTTTAGAAATTCGGGAACGTTTCCTATAAAGTGGTTATCCGTTGTCTGCTTGCGATGGATTACCTCACTGAAGCCGTCGTTGGACACGTCTACAAAAAGTGTCTCACATTACACAGTTCTAGAAAAGTAACGAAGTGCGGGTACTTGTTAGTCACTGGAAAACGTTCTTCACGCAGCCGATGATGCACAGGAGTCAGTAGCTTAGAGCTGATCTTGCCTTAATCCTGCACACGGATCGGATACCACCTCTTCCCGTACGCGACTACGAAGGAGACGGTACAAATAGGGATGATTTATACCCGTGTCGCACGAGCAAGCAAAACCTCTTTTACCTAAGCGGTCTTTTAACGAGTTGAAAGACTTTTATTCAAAAGGAGTTGCATAGCAGACTCACGGCGCTAGCGATTTCTTTTTAGCGTTTCCTTCGGAGGATGCTATCGAAAGCACGCGCCACATCTTGAAACAAAACCACTCAGAATAAACCCAATAAACCGATGTATCAAAACATATAAATCAAATACGTGTGTTATTACAAGTTGTATATAGTAAATGTAGCTACAGTATGTTCACAAGCGGCAAATTAAAAAAAAAAAAAGAATGTCGCGCATCCGCATCGGCGGTTAGCGTCATCACGTGACATCTTCAAACTGCACACGAGAGTGCTGTACAAAAAGTGCATTATTGCGCCTAGCCTAGTTAATCTTCTACGAAGCATAAATATCCTTTTATACGTAAACGTGGCACAAAAATAAACTGCTTCTTTTTTCCTGTACTAGATGATAATCTGGTGTCCACTGGTGTGGAGGCTATGCCTTTCCAGCCGTAAAAGAGTTCGGCGATCTCCGGTTTTGGAAAAGACCGCTTCTGGAAAGCCGATTGAACTTTGTCGTGTGTCTGCGTATGAAACTCCTTTTGAGGAGGTGTCTTTTTATTCAAATGCCTTTAAAGTTCCCGTGTGTCAGGGGTATTAGACCACGTGCTCCCTTGTGCAAGGCTTTTTATCTGTAACCTAGAACCGAAACGAATCTGGGGAGAATAGGGAAGTTGCGGATTCTTTTGTGTGTAAAATAATGCAATTACGGCAACGTGAATATTACGCGGATTGTGAACATGGCCAGGGATTCGTTGCATACGCATAGCACAGGGGTAGATTTTGCTGGGCCGTTCAATATATTGCATAATTTGCAATGCGCTTGGTTCAACATTATGCTGTTTAATCATTTAAATGCAGACCCAAGTAGAAGGGAAGCAAATGTGCTTTACAGGTTCCCATAGAATAATTCAGAGCGCTAGACAGATGGCTGCTTGGTGGCGGAGCGGAATGAATACGGCCATGGTCTTCGCGATCACGAGCTTCAAATCAAGAGAGGTGCGAGCTTCATCTTTTAGGCAAAAGAGCCTAACGCTTAGTTGCCAACTACTGGGAAATCTTATAGGTACTCTCTACATGTTACATGGTGAGGTGAAGGGTAATGGAAACGGGGTATAGGCGATACCACATAGATAAGGCTTGGTCTGTATTCTGTTGAAGTAAGGGATGCGGTAGGGAACAATCGAGATTCATCTATGGAACGATGTAATTACACATCGATTTAACTTACAGGTATCTATCTCTCTGCTTGGGACCATGCCGTTTTGTGCTAGAAAACTCAGGGTTTTTTTCGCCGAGATGTTTTGTCCGCCGCAACTTTTCTGATCATCATGAACGCACAATTGTTTAGTGAGTCTTTTCGGCCCACCTTAATAGATATTTCGGTTCGCATTTCCTGCCTGCAAGCCATGAGACAACGAAGCGATCAGGATTTAGGTCTCATTCTCGCCGACGGCAGCCAGGTGGGCTGTTTTCTAATGACTAGTCACGAAGGAGAAGAAAAGATGGATATTTGCTCTGGTGTATTACCCGTCTACCCTATGAAGACAAAAACACGTTTCATAGCCGGCAGAATCGAATGGAAATCTATGTTTGCGGGTACCTACTTTTATTCGTTTCCTCTTGCTTTCGCTGCATCTTTCGCTGCAGGCATATCTGTGAACTCGGCTTGCACAGTGGCATTGAGAAGAAACAATTTTTCTTATTATATGTATTAGTGATTCTCTCGAAATAGTGCTGAAAGATCGCATATTGATCGATCTTCTGAAGTGCTGTTTTCTGCCTCCCAATATTTCTTCAACTGGCACACATCTAATAGTTTGCAATAGTTTGCACACATCTAATAGTTTGCGGCCTGGGTCCCCGCTCGCCGTGGCCGGCTCGCTGGTTCCCTGCCGGTCCAGCGCCTTGATGACCTGCTGGACGGCCCAGAGTTGTTCCTCTTGATTGTCGCTCCCTGCGGCTGCTTCCAGTCGCGGCGGGATCCTCCCAGACTTAGCTTTTTCCTGGTACTTGTTGCAATCCCACAGAATATGTGCGAAGCCGGCCGTTTCCATTCGGCAGACTCTGCATTTGTCTGTCGGGTGCGTCTCGGGATACATTCTGTGCATCAGCGACGGGCTGGAGAGTGAGCCCGTCTGTAGCTGTCTGAATAAAACGGCTTGCTCTCGACTGAGCCCCGAGCAAGGGGGTGGAAGAGGTCTGCGAGCTAGGCGGAACGCCTTGGTTATTTCACTGTAGTCGGTCATTCGATCCTTGGTGCTGAACCACAGCGGCCAGTCGACCGAGGCGCGGTCCGTTAGCGCGCGCGCCTCGGCGTGTGCCGTCTCGTTGTGGTTGGCGTTGCGGTCTGACGCCTTGCCCGCGTGCGCCGGGAACCACTTGATTCTCACTTGTCTGCTGCCACCGTCGTTCTTGGTTGCCTGCAGTATGCGCACCGCTTCCTTCGCTATCCTGCCTTTGGCGTAATTTCTCACCGCCTGCCTCAAGTCGCAGAGCACTGTGTGGCAGTCGCGGTCGGCGACGGCCAGGGCGATGGTCACCTCCTCCGCTTTCTCTGCCTTGGTGCATCTCGTGCTGGCGGTCGTGCGAACGGTGCCGGTCGCGTCGATGACGACCGTCGTGGAGCCGTGTATCTTGGCGTACTCAGCCGCGTCAACGTAGCGTGCGTGTGTGTCGGCAGCGTGCTGGTCTATCAGCGCCTTGGCTCTCGCTGCTCTCCTTCCTTTGTTATACTCCGGGTGCATGTTCTTCGGTACCGAGTCCACTCTGATGTTGCGCCCGATCTCATCGGGGACGGGGAGCTTCGTCTTGTCCCTGCCTTGACTTCCAATTCCCAGGATGTCCAGGAATTTCCGGCCGGCCTTGGTCGTAGACAGTCTTTTGAGTTGTGCTCCAAGCCGTATGAATTTGCCTTAGTGGCCTAGAGCGGTAACGCAATTCCAAGGTCCTGGAAGGCTGATTCTAGTATAAGCGTCCCATGTGAAACGAGAGACCCTAGTTGGCAGCTCCTGCCAGCTTGGGGTCGCCTACGGGGGTCGTCTAAAGGCCAAAAGGCAATGATGGGTACCGCCGTTCCACGCTGAAGGCTCAAACTGCGAGCAGTATTGCTAGCGCATTAAAAGAAAGTGAAGCTGAAGGCCGTGGTTGTGCATTTGTCGCGTTATCGCGTCAGCGGCGGTGGAAGTGGTGGCGCTGGAATCAAGTATTCTCGAACTAGTTGCTTAGTGCAACCTCGAACAGAATTAGCAACTCTTTGCAATAAATAAGGAGATGTCTTCGGGGCTGCAAAGCTCCCACGCACAGTATTATAGACGTATAAATTCAAACACTAAAACATTTGGCGTACAGTAGGCTTGCCCGTTTCTGGCAACGCTGCGATATAGCCTCTTGAAGTCTACTAGGGTTGCCGTGTCACGCGGAGTCTCCTACCAACTATGTTGTCTGTAATAGTTCACAGTAATAAGAACACGCCGTACATTTGCCGCCATCTCCAGCTCTATGTCAATTAGGTCTTGCGAAGGTTCGCATTCGTCCGGTCAAAGGTGGGAGCCTCGCAAGTCGTCGGCTCGAACGAGGTAGAGAAGAATCCGTGGTGATCGTTGCAGAAGTTGACATGCGATTTCCAAGATAGATCATTGGTAACAATTACACCAAAGTAATGGTAGCATTTTACATATTCTAATGGAATGTTATTAAGAAAATACAGGACACTTGCTACATTAGTGCGAGATACCCTTATTTATTTGCATTTTTAAGGTTTAATTGCGTGAACCATTTACTGCACCATTCGCTAGTAATAAGGTGATTATAAATTTGAAGGACATCGGAATTATCAGTAAATATACGGTTCGAGGTGCAGTCATCAGCAAAGAGGCAAATTTGTAAACAGACACAGAAAGCAAGTTATTCATGTAAATCAACAATAAGAGGGGTTTAGAACCGACCCTTGCGGAACGCCGGACTGGGCTGGGACCGAAGGTGAGTTGATTTCATTAGCATTTACGTGGGACGTGCGGAAAGCGCGAATACAATTAATTACTCAGGATCGGTGTTTAGAAGCAGGTTACGAAGAAGTAGCGCATGGTATAATTTGCCAAAAGCTTGAGAGAGATCAACAAACGGTTAGGTGAAATTCCAGGATCTAAATAGGCATGCAAATCATTAGTGAAAGAGACAAGCTGAGTTTCAGAAGAGAAAAGTTTGCGAAAGCCACGCCGTGCACTGGAAAAAAGTTGTTATTATCGAGAAAGTTAACAAGATGTGATTATATAATATGCTCTATGATTTGACAAGGTACGGATCTAAGGGAAATAGTCCTGTAATTCAGGGGATCGTGTGCTGATCCTGACTTGTGGATGGGGATTACTCTTGCAGATTTCCTGTCATGAGTAAAGTTCCAAGGTTAGATGATTGCGAACAACAACAGTCTGTCCTGCGCACATGCAGGAATGTGTGTATATTATTTACAGTCGAGAGTAAAAAAGATTAGCACACGTCATGGATCACCGGAATGGCAACGTGTTCCCCTACGGCTGACGCAAAGGCTGATAACGAGAGTACCGGGCCGTCTATAATCTTCAGTATTAGGGAGGCTCAGCAAAATGTATGAGGAGGGGGGGGGGGGGTAAGGCTCGCCGCAATTTATTTTTGTTGACATAGAACAAACAAAAAATAAGCCCCCGTTTTTCATGACGACTGAGGTAAAAAGAACTGCCACTTGTACAGTCACGTAAGGGTTGCACTTCGACGCTCGGGCGGTGGCTCGCTTGATAAAGATTTTTTCCTGTCCTACCCCCCCTACCCCCTGCTGCAAAAGTGAGAGCAACCTGATAAGCATGCCTGCGAACCGCAGTGCCGCGTGGTGCGATATCACAGGTCTGCGCTCCCGTCATTTGTGCTAATATTGTTTACTCGCGACTGTACGTTACTGTTTGTCTTCTTGGTCTGCTGCTTAAGAATGAACTGAGCTTGGAAACGCTCTAACATCTGCTTAGAACAGAAGGTTTTGTACAAGAAATCTTAGTGAATAGAAGCCATGAAGAAATGCTCCGCGCTCGCGTGCCATTTTGTTTCGAAAACCGGAATATAATATCTTTCAGGAGGGTTTGATTCGAGTGTGAGATTCGTGTACAAAAGCATAAAATTTGTTTTGTTTCCATTCTGGTCCATTCTTTTCACTCGCCTGCCATCGCATGCACTTTATTTCATTGCGTCTCACAAGGTTCTCAACATTATTGCCGTTGCAATTACGCAAACAGTCATTTGTAATCACTATGTCGGCATTACTATCGGTTAATGCTTCCAGTATGTAAACATGTCTTGATATTTTGCTAATGCCTCTGCCGCCCGCCTCCTTCCTCGTGTAGAAGATGAAATAATGCAGTACCGACATTTTGACTGCGTGCAAAAACTATTGGCGAGCACGGCAGCTGTAATGCTTGTACTCATTAATGGTAATTTTCCTGCTTCCTCTCTTTCAAGCGATGACCTGAAAAACGGCTAGAATCATTGTACATATTTTAAACTCTCGATCATCATGGCTGAGAATCTAGAGAAATTATTCAAATATTCATTTCACTGGTCCTAAAGTGGTTTAGCACTACGCCAGTTAATTACGCCCCAGGTTTTAGAGCAGAGCTCTTATGCGCCCCTTCGATGGTTGAGGAGCGTCGCTGTCGACGCCGGTGTAGCTGAGCAAAAGAGCGCCACTAGAAAGTCAGGAACCAAAGAAAAGTTCTCAAAATAGGAAAAAAAGAAGAGCCATGAGCCTGCGTCACTCTCTCAATGGACACCCGAGACGGTCGCCGGGTAGAGTTCGGAGCTTACCGAGACCGGCATAAAATAACACCCTTGACGCTATCTCTCTGTATGGCTCCCCGCTACTGGGCTCTCCCCTGGCGTTGTCTTTTCATCTGTAAAAAAAAAAAAATATTTAGAGAGCTGCCCTGAAGTTTCACATTAGGGAATGTCGTAATCGTCCCAGAAATTTCTTTAATGTAGTCTAGAAAAAAAGAATATAACCCCTCACAATAGACGCAGTTCTTTCTGACTGTCCCAAGCTTGTAGAAACAGTGGATACGTGTCCTCAGAAAGTACCAGGTGCAACCGAAGCCACCAGCTTTTTTGTAAGGCGGCGGGCCGAGAGAGCACTCTTGGAGGTGAAGGGGGAGTTGTAGAGATCGTGAACATGGGCTTACGTGCTTTATAAACAAGGTGAGTGTTTGTGGGCATTATATACACGCCATGGTCGCTGCTTGAGCGTTCTGGTGGCTTTTACGTTTGGTTGATCAGCGCCACAAACACCGTAACAACGCTGTAGCAGTGCTCCATTCAACAATGCCAAATGCATCCTTTCATCTCATCAGTGTCTTCGTACGACTTCCGCTATGCCCAGAAAATTATGATACAATGTACGACGCAGCGGCCTTACACTGTAGCTCGTTCGAGTGGTAGAGCGCGTAATGACCGCGTCGATCGGGAAGAAGGGGACATTGATATCCATTGCTCTGAATACACATATCGCCTAGCTTGGTCAAGTGAAATTTGCGTGCGAGTGCCACAACGACAACTTTCGTGAGATTAACTTTTCTGATTTCGCCCATCTAATGTCCCAGACTACATTTTGGCAATGTGATTTTGTGTTGAGTGCCACCAATAACGCTCTTAGTGTGTTTAGCTACACGGGCTTATGCTTTTTTCTCTCACATCTTGAGGTTCTTTACACGCAGCCTATACTGTTCAAAATTCCGGATCATATTCCCCCAGTTACAAAACAATAAGACGACGGAAGTGATATTTTCGTTATGCGCAACCAACCGCTAGGACCAAAGGTCTCAGCCGAATAGAAGAAATAAAGGCCACAGAAGATGCTGGCTGTGACGGAAAAGCACGATCGTTGCGAAACATTTCTTGCGTTTGTCCAACCTAGCTTCGTAATGCGAGCATTATGTTGCTAGTTTGAAGCACAGATAGGCAACAGGGTATAATTTAATAGCTATCCCATCGCCCCCCTTCCCGGAATAGAGGCTGTCAACTCATCCCTCCCTCAATCCTGCCAAACGAATTTTTGTACTGATGATTTACCTAATAAATTCAATCATCCTATATAAAGGTTTTATTACGTTTAAGTGAGATGGCATTTCTTTCCTTGTTGTGAATTTTAGAAACAACAAGGAGGCAGAGCATACCTTGGAATGGCCACCCGCATAAATGTGAGTCAAGACAATATCTTAGAGGAATAAAGCTCTCTTTTTAAAGGTTACTAAGCACTTTGCCATCTCTCCATTTTGCCGTCCTTTCTGGCGCTATGTTTGTAAAATATTTCTTTTTAAAGAGAATCTTTAGAAGCGACTCAGGGCCAAATAAAGAGAAGGATGAATGGGGTCGTGACATGGTGCTTAGGAAACGTACAAGCACGCTTTGAAGCAAATCATGTTGGCTAAATTTTCGATGGGGAAGAGAAGAGCTTATCCTAATCCCTGCCACTTTTCAGCAGGACTAAAAAGAAGACACTAAAGTCAGCATAGGTTGCCAGCCGCTCACTGTAAAGAAGTCGGTGAAGCCAGCTGTGGTTTCCCATTTTATAGCACGTCGGTGACAAGTCCATTGAGTGAGAAACATTCTGTTTCGTTGATCAAAGCAATCATCACCGCACAGCGATAGAGTTCACGGAACTTCGTTTCGTCCAACGACAAAGGAACTGCGAGGCAGACACAGCAGCATACAAGAAAACAACCTGTGATGAAAAAGAAAGAGGTATGTTTTTTTTTCTTATCACTATGGTATGACAGAAATTGTAGAGTAAGGCGTGATATGGCACGGAGTGTTACAGTATGATAGGTCAGTAATGGTGTGCTCATGGATATGAATTTTACATAGCAAAGCAGTATGCGGACTATGAGAAATGACATGGTGGAGGACTCCAGACCGATGTAGACCTCATGGTGGTCGTCATTATCGTACGCCGATATTGGGCAGAACTGAGAACTATTTTCACCTGCCTTCATTTGGCATCGGTAGGGTCAAATCCCTGCGGTTCCAGGCTTAGAACCAGCCTTGCCCCTAAATTCTAGCTTTTTCGTATTCTGGATAGTGATCTCCGCGGAGGTAACCACAGGGGGTTAGCTCAAGACTGAAGGACGGGCCGAGATGCAACGAAGCGTAAATATGAGCTATCACTGCGAGCGAGATATTAAACAATCATAACTCAACATATGCTGAAAGCGGCCTTCAAAAGGATTCAAACGCAATCCTATCGATAATCTAAAAGCGAGTATCGCGGTGCCAACGCGCTCCACTGTTAGAATTTGTTGTCCGTGTCTATGCGTCGTCTGTGTATAGTATTATGGAGGAATCGGGCAAGCTTTGTTATCAGCGAAGAACAGGCGCAACGAATATATATTAGAAAGACGGCGTGGAGCCACCCTGCTCTTCGTAATTGTTACTAACGCGACAGTATCTTTCTTGCTGCTCCTCATTTAAGGTGTTGGTAACCGACTGAACTCCACCTCCTGCTCGTTCTTCTTTCAATGTTTTGTTTTAGGCGATAGTTTATACAGCTCGTTCGATCGAAAAGCCGCCGGCGTAGTCGGCACCGCTTTTTGACAAATATTGTAGGCTGCGTAAAATAGGTTATCATCTCGATTTCTAATCCAAGTGATTGATGATAGATTGGTGAGGGATAGGCTATGACGCGTTCGTTGAATTCATCATCATCATCATCATCATCATCATCATCATCATCATCATCATCATCACCATCATCATCATCATCATCATCATCATTATTATTATTATCATCATCATCATCATCATCATTATCATCATCCTCCTCAGCCTGACTACACCCACTGCAGGGCGAAGGCCTCTCTCATATGCCCATGCCCATTTCTTCTTCTTAATTTCCACTAGAATGTCGGTAACCTGAGTTATTTCTCTGACCCACTCTGCACGCTTCCTATCTCTTAACGTTATATCTACCATTTTTCTTTCCATATCCCTTTGCGTTGTCTCAAATTAGGTAGAACCCTCTTTGTTAGCTTCCACGTTTCAGCCCCATAGGTAAGTAGAGGTAAAATGCAACTGTTGTATACTTTCCTCTTTAGCTATACCGGTAAGCTGCTAGTCGTAATCTGGGAGTGCTTGCCAAATGCGCTTCATCTCAGTCTTATTCTCCTGGTTAATTTCCTTTCATGGTCCGGATCTGTGCTTACTACCTGTCCTAAATAGATATATTTGCCTACTACTTCCAGTGCTTCGCTACCTAACGTAAATTGCTGTCCCTTCCCTAGGCTATTGAACATTACCTTTGTCTTCTGCATATTTATTTTCAAGCCTACGTTTTTACTTTTCATGTCTAGGTCATCAATCCTTCTTTGAAATTCATCCCCTGAGTTATTATCAAGGCAATGTCATCAGCAAAACGCAGATTACTGAGGTATTATCCATCTACTCTTATCACTAACTGCTCCCATTTCAAGTCTCTGAATACTTCTTCTAAGCAAGCTGTGAATAGTACTTGGGAGATCGTGTCTCCTTGCCTAACACCTTTCTTTATGGAAATTTTGTTACTTCCTTTATGCAGAACTATGGTTGCTGTGTAGCCAGTATATATATCTTCCAGGATTTTCACGTACGGCTCGTCTACTCTATACCCTGATTTCGCAATGCGTGTACGGCCGCCGAGGTTTCCACTGAGTCAAATGCTTTTTCGTAATCAATGGATGCTATGTATAAGAACTGGTTATATTCCGAGCATTTTTCCATCACCTGGTTGATGGTATGGATATGATCGATAGTAGAGTATCCTATCTGAAAACCTGCTTGATATTGTGCTTGTTTTCAGTCTAAAGGTGCCCTGATTCTATTAGCGATTACTTTGGTAAATACCTTATACATCCCAGACAATAAGCTAATTTGTCTGTAATTTTTCAAGTACTTAGCGTCCCCTTTCTTATGAATTAAGATAATATTTGCGTTCTTCCATGGTTCTGGTATCATCGATGACACCAGACACTGCGTAAACAGGGTGGCCGGTTTTTCCAGCACGATATCGTCCCAGTACTTCAACAAAGCTATAGTTACCTGATCCCCTCCAGCTGCTTTCCCACTTTTTATGGTTCTTATATTGCTTTCTTAACTTCGTCCTTCGTCACTGGTAGAACGTCTGACTGCATTTACCTACCGCCAATCTCATTATTGTCGTGACTTCGTTGGCTGCTGTAGAGATATGTATAGAACTCCTCGGCTACTTTTACTATCTCGTCCATATCCGTAATGACATTCCCTGCCTTGTCCCTTAGCGCATACATCTAATTTTTGCCTATTCCCCATTTCTTCTTCATCGCTTTATGGTTTCCCCCGTTGTTTACAGCATGCCAATTTTCTCCATGTTATACTTCCTAATATCGGCCACTTTGCGCTTATTGATTAGCTTTGATATCTCTGACAATTCTTTTTATCTGGTCTGCTGGATTGGAAACATTCATGCTTTGGCGTTTCGTAATCAAATCCTTCGTGTCCTTAGACAGCTTACCGGTATCCTCTCTAACTATCCTACTGCCTACTTTTACAGCGCACTCAGTAATAATATCCGTGAAATTATTGTTCATTGCTTCTAGGCTAATGTCGTCATCCTCGGTTAGAGCTAAATATCCCTTCTGTAGCGAGATCCTGAACTCTTCTGCCCCACCCCTCACCGGAAAATCGTTGATGAACTTCTTTGTTAAGAATTTGTTTCGTTCCCTTTTAAGATTTAGACTAATTCGAGACCTTACCATCCTGTGGTCACTGCATCGCACCTTCCCAATTACCTCTACGTCCTGCACAACGGCGGGGTTAGAACACATTATGAAGTCAATTTCATTCTTAATCTCCGTTAGTGCGTTTCCATGCCCACTTCCGGTTCTCCCGTTTGCTGAAGAATGTGTTCATGATTCTGAAGTTTTTTCGCCCTGCACACTCAACTAGTAACTCCCCTCTGCTATTCCTAGAACAAATGCCATAATCATCCACTGTCTGATCTCCTGCCTACTTTTCCCTACCTCGGCATTGATGTCGGCCATTAGTACAGTATACTGCGTCTTTCCTTTCCGCATTGCAGTCGAAAACTTCATAGAAGTTTTCGACTGCCAGGTTATCATAACTATATGTAGGTGCGTAGGCCTGTACAACCTTCAGTTTATACTGCTTATTAAGCTTAATTACGAGGCCTGCCACCCTCTCAATAGTGCTATAGGTTTCATCTATATTACCAGCTATATACTTATGGCAAGGAAACCTACCTCTCGTTCTCGCTTCTTCGGTAAACCTCGATACCACAGTAATGCCCATCATTCAGTACAGTATATGCCTCATTTGGCTTCCTAACCTCACTAAGCTCCATGACATCTATTTCAAACCCTCTACTTCTTCTAACAGCAGTGCTAAACTAGCTTCACTAGCTAGTGTTCTAGCGTTAAAAGTTGCCAGGGTCACTTTCCAACAGCGGCCTTTCCAGCGAAGCCAGAGATTCTTAGCACCCCCAGCTGCGTCACAGGTCTGACCGCCGTTGGTGAATGAGGGCCGGTGTTCTGTAGGACTAATCATGGGAGGTTGTGGCCAATTACAGTACCAGGGTATCTAATTCCTGTTCTGGTGAGGGAGAGCGTTTCCGGAGGTGTTTACTGGTATCAGGATGCACCCCAAACCCTTCGGCTCAAACCCTCATCATGACTCGATAGGCCTAGGCAAGGCCGCCGCTCCCCACGGCTCCAAAACTCTGGAGCTCCCAAATCCGGCGAAAACCCTGCAGCAGGCGGCAGAAACCCGCCCGGGAGTCCGCAGGAGTAACGCTTACCTGCGTTTGATAGGTCGGATCCGAGAGCCCGGCCCGGTGGTGACGGGCGCAGGCAATAGCCGCCGGTGTTGGCCACGAACCAAGATCGGCCGCCGAAAAAACCCGGTTAAAACCGGGTCCGGACCCCGCAGGTCGCCCGCGGTGGTCATGAAAATAACCCTGAGCGAAGGACGTAGCTCAGGAGGTGCCCAGAACCTAAAAAAAAAAAAGGCCTGGACTATAGGCCCTGGAAGCCGGGCGAAAGAAGAAATTCTTGTCATTAACTGATGAATGAGAGAAATGAAACAATTGAAAAAGAAGGGGTTTAAAGGTGTCAGAATGCTCAGAATGAAGTGAAAATTAAATCCTCGATGATGCCAATTATGATAATATAAAGGGCGTAATTGATCGATTACCTATTTGAAATAATTGAAAAAAGGACAACTGCGTACAAAGGTGTAAGACTGCTTCGAATGGAAAACCAATGTTTGCTGACGCTATACCGGTCCACAAAAAAAGTAAAAGAATTAAATAGATAAAATAGAAAGATGTGAGAAGAACAAAAATCAAATCACACATTAAAAAGTAAAAAAAGAAATACTTCGTTTATCTGGTTTGAAAGCTGTTGCCTATTGCATCATATCCTTACGGCGGAGCTTAGGTGTCTTCATAAATAAAAAAAGACAAAAATGCAACTTTGAGAAAATATATTAAGAAATACTATTTTACAGCTGCGCAGTATTGTACAAATGATGATTTAACTTTTAAATATACTATCAACTTGCCAGAATTTAAACAGTTGAAAGGCCTTTCTTGCAATTATTGGTACGTATATATTGTTACGGGATAGGACGACACTAAGGAGATCGATGCATACAGGGTAGGATCACACTCAGGAGAGAGTCACTATTTCTCTTTCATCCTCCAACCACGTGCTCGCGCCGTGCGCTAGCACCACGCTTCCTTCTCTTCCGTGCCGTTACAATACAAACAATATGAATAAATTATACGCAAAGTGTCGTTTCTTGAGCTAATTAGATTCATCGTAAACAATGCTAATGACGCCACAAAGACGCAACTGCGAGGGATATTTTTTTTTACTATAAATGCAGGTATGTAAACTAGTGCAGCTGCCTCCAGTGATCAGGAGGTAGCTGCACTCAATCGTCTATCTATACGTGGCAGGTGAAAAAAAAAATCTCGGGCAGTTGTGTCTTTGTGACATAATTAATGATTCTAATAGCGAATCTAATTAGCTAAATAAAGACTTTGTATTTATCAGTGATTCGTCTGCCTTTTTACATACAGAAGAGGGAGGGTAGTTTGGCTTGTTACCTCACAATTTAAGGTGAAATACGCGTCGAAAAGTAGCACTTTGTTTGTCTTCTTACATTTTCCCCCTTATCTATACTCTGTTTAGACGCGTATATTACTTCTCTCTCTCTCTGTTAATAAAGCACCGCAGTTTATATTCAGCTTTTTGTTTCGCATCTATATCGCTGCTTGCGTCGCCTGTGTGGTGGAAGAACCGATATGGAGCGCGCCCACATAGAGGTAGATGTCATCGTATCAAAAGGTTGATCCTCTATATAGCTCACGACATCCTTAGCTTTAGTATCACCTAGGATGCTTTTTATTTCGCAGTCATTATGCGTGTCCTTAAGCGTTAAGCCTCCACCTGCGAACTGTGGCTGGTGGCAGGTTGCAGGCGGAGAGGTCGGAATACCCCTCGCCAATTCTAGAGGAGAGAATGTAGAGGCTGTATTTAGAATGACTTAGCAAAAATGAATAAAAGAAACGATTGTGAATAGAATCGGAGTAAGAATTGAAATAAAATAGTTTGGTGTGTGAAATACAATGTACTTGAAATTGAATAGAAGCAAAAGTGAAGCTGTGTGGCGAGGGAAAAAGGCGAGGGGACACTTAAGCTACGCCTCTGAGGATATGATGCGAAGGAGTTAGTGTCTCAAAGAGCGGCTACCATTGAAAAATTCTCGTCCACGTACATGTACTTTGGTGCCCTTCGATACTTCATTTGTGGCTATATACCCCATAATACAGGCGTAACCTGCCGCATTATGTGTAGTACAGTCGACATGGATATCAATCGCTGCTTTAAACAAAGAAAATACCCGGGTTGACATATCCAGTAGATACGGTCACGTCTTATGGTTTGGTGGCGCAACTCAATTCACCCATCAAATAGTGTCCGGCATGTCACCTGCCGACACGTAGGGCTTGATGTTTCTCCCAGTGCGTCGACTCTGATATGGCCGACAACGCCAACACGGAATTTGTGGAGAACGAGGCCTCCAAAGCTATTGTGTTAATAAATGCTAGCAAATTTCCTCCATGCGTATTCAGTTCAACTCCCTTAAATTTTCTTAAATTATTTTTTCTTGAGTACATATCAGCGCTGTGTATTTGCACATCGTGAATACCTCTGGCCTCGATGTCAGTGGGACTTCAAGACAGAGGTTGCATCGCGGATGCAAAGACGGGCGCTGCTCCCAATCTCACAGCGCCGCTGTGGACCCTGCCAACCGTCTGTGCCCGCACGTATGCTGCGCCGTCGACGCCAAAAATAGTTCGTTGCCCATAAAAGTCGGTGTTAAGTGACGTTTAAATGTTACCCGCGAAGAAATGGCACAAGCGACCCCGAAACATCGATGTCCCCCTTCCCTTGAAGTGGTTGCCCATTGAGTTGCACTAAAGGAGGAAGATGGTTTTGAAAGTGTTTGCGTTAAATAGTTACGTTCGCCAGCGTTGGAATATTTTTTCAGGCTGAATGTGCACAAAGGAGATCGGTTTAGAGATGCCGAGTAGATGCTGCGGTTGGGTGCTTGACGTTGGAAAAGTGACAGTGCAGGATGGTGGCCATAAACTTCTGACAATAAGCGGGAGTGGAACGTTGATTTATTTCTTGCTCGTCATACATAAACAAGAATAGTGCGATGGATTATTCCATTCAAAGGAATATATTTATACTGATGATTATGAATATTTGTTTTTATGGCGGCAACGTGCACGTATTCCGCTCTCTGAGCAAATAATCTTGTGGTGAATGTCTCCTGACTGCGCAATCACCTCTCCGCATATCTGCCTCATTCGAGCCATTTCGATATTTTGCGATTTGACTTAAACGCCCCAGTATCGCCAAAACATAAGCTGTAAAGCGACAATTGGAGGAGAGCGGCAAGCGCCATTGCTGATTTTATTCTTTGTTTTTCTTTTCTTTCTTTTTTCTTTCTTTTATTTCTCTTTTCTCTTTCAAAAAACGAAAGAAGGAACTGCGACAAAAGGCGGTTAGGCCTGACGGGGTCACAGTTCCCCATACAGTTCACAGCGGCGCGCAACACGGAAAACAAATGATAACAGAACATTACAGCAAACGTGGTAACGTGGTAAGCCAGCTCGTAGCTGTTTTTTATGTAACGCTTTCGCTCCGTTTGGGAGCAACTGCGCACACTGCGTCGCGTCGAATACGCAGGACGCGGGCGCATTGATTGTAAAGGGTGAACCGTGCGGCCGCTTTTGCACCAGGTGCTCTCTCGGCAGTTGACGCACCATCTGGAATGTAGATGTCGGCAGCTGTTAGCTTGACTTTGAACGCATTTCGGGCGGCTGACTGCCTGCCAAGTCACATGATCAGGAAAACAACTGCACGAAATTCAGGTGGAATTCAGATGCACAGAACTGGAATGAGGTCAGCGAGAACGACTACTTCCAGTGCAAGGCGCTCAACGGTGGGTACAGCTCTCAACGTGAGTAGGTTCATTAAGCGAAGAAGAGCCTGCACTGGTGATGCTTCTTGGCTATACGGTTTCAGTGCAGTATATTTTATGTGTTAATACTAGCCTGCTTCAGAAAGATGAGCAGTGGTACGTAATTCCAAGTCTTGGGCCTAATGTAGAAAGTTTTGGCGATTCTCGCTCTTCATTCACTTTCATTTCAATTTTGCATTCCTTCGTAACTAATTTTAAGTAATTATTAATTATGCATTTAGGAAACTATAAAAGTGCTTTCTCAGGATAGCGCGACAATGTATTTTCACATATTATTGCCGCTTTGTGTTCGATATCAATAATTACATACATGATGAGTTCTCCCTCTGCCATTTTGTATTAAGTTTTATGTTCCATACATTTGTAGTGCCATATTTTTGCAATTTGTTTCGATTTGTGTATTGTAAATGTGTAAGTCTTCAATTAAGCTAATTTTTACATCGCCAAAGCTAAGGGCACACTCTGGGGGTCATTGTCAGTTCATTGTTTTGCATAAGTTAGTGCGATTTTTTTTTTAATTCTCCTACTCACAGTTTCAGGTGGTCTGGTTTCTGTATCGGGTTTCAGGACTGCCCCTTTATAATCTTTGCCTAGCAAAAGCGACATTACAAATGAGCAGATTGGCGCCTGTAATGGGCTTTTCGGGAATAGGGCCTGGTTAAATAAGGAGACCTCGTGCAATGCTCCACGATTTCCAGTTTGCATGATATTTGCGGGACCTATCCCTTGCCAAGGTGATAGAAAATTTGGAGGCTCTAAAGCCCTTCCTCGATGAGGAGCATGTTCACCTCGCCCATGATGCTGTTGAACATGGGCTGATAAAATTAGATGAATCCAGAATGGCTGCAGGTAGGCGCCACATGACAAGGAAAAGGAAATGCGAGGGAACAAGCCAAACATGCGGGATTTTGTATGCAGGAAGCAAATAACAGGGCGATGCTGAATTGAAGTGATAAATAGTTTGTCGAATCTTGCATTATACAAAAAGATATTCTGGAAGTCGCGAACGCGAAAAGCATTCTTTATTCTAGAGCAGAGGAGCTCAAAGTATCTATTTCGAAACTGACATCGTTACAATCTTCTGTGATGAGTTGTCAGGCTCGCACCTTTCGTGGAAATGTCTAGGCAGGGGAGAGATCTTATCAAAGCCTATTTGAGACCTGTGATCGGCCAGTCTAGGCTTTCAGGTCTTGTATTGTTATTGATTACAAGTGAGCTAGCAAAATGTATCGATTTTTATCTAGCACCCTGCTGCTTTGGAGCCCTAAAGACCAGAAGGAATATTTTAATAACACTGGGGATGTTACTTCGTCTATGGTTTGCGCTTTTTGCGTCCATATCCGCTTTTAAAGGCGCGTGATACTTCATGTTATAAATTACATGAAGCAAGGTGGCGTCAGTGTTTTCCCACTTTTTGTACATCAGCCGTTCCTTGATCGTTTATTGGATACATCGAGGGTCATAATTCTTAGGTGCGAAAAACTCAATTATCCGATTGTTTCTTTTGTAAGGTTCACCTTTTGAGGTGTGGCACTTGAAAACCTGGAATGATGCTTGCTTTTGTCATGACTTCAAGTATTTTCTATGTGCTCGAGTTGTTCTGTGGAAATTAGCCACCTTAGTTTTCAATTTCCATTTTGTACGCATATTCCTGTAAGCGTGATCGTCTTCGCTTTGATTCACTATTCATTTATTGTTTGTCACTCCTGTTGTTGCATGTGCTGTTTTGTGCGGGCACATAACTTTAGATAGGCCTTATGCTGAGATGGCCGAACTAGCAAAAAAGATCTAGAATACGACGGCATATCTGCCAGATTTTGCCCATTTCACTGGTTTTTCTATGCCAGAGGTGCAGGAAATAGCCCACATTGCCACCATTTTGTAATTCTGGCTGCATCTGCCATTTTGCCTGCATTTTGTCATCTTTGCGCTCACCTATCAGCGTTTCTACGCTCTCAAAGTTTGCATTTAACGTGGCTTTTATGTGTCTTTAATTTTATACTTGCGACCCGGAAAATATGTCTGAAAGCCACTTTGTCCACTTTTTACAATTGCACTTTTCTTGAAACAAACAAACAAACAAACAAACAAACAAACAAACAAACAAACAAACAAACAAACAAACAAACAAACAAACAAACAAACAAACAAACAAACAAACAAACAAACAAACAAACAAACAAACAAACAAACAAACAAACAAACAAACAAGGCATATTTCTCATCTTTCTGATTAGTAAATAAATATGGAATTTATTTTCTTTTCATGTGGCATTTTGCTTATATATGAGTTGTGGGTAGGTGTGCTGTGTGGAGAACCTAAAAAGAAAACGAAAATATCCTCCGCTTTCTCAGGTCGTGGGGTACGCAGATTGAACTACCCCCATCGAAGCAAGCCATGCAGAAAAATGCAGCGGGTGTTTAATGAGCAGTCGGGGAACGAGGGATGAGGCTGTCGTACCATCAAAGCACATCGGGTGCTTTGGACCCCGGGGCCGCCACTGCTCCTTATGTATTAGAATGTTAAAATGTCAAGAAATCAGAACGTATTCGTTGTTTTGACGCTTCTTGAGTATAATTATAGTTTGGAGGTATCTTGAGGAATATAATCGACCACCGTTTTTCACTTGTAGTTGCTGCGGCGTATGTGCTCCTGGAATTAGACTGTCCGTTAAACTAATGTCGTTGTTGTTTCGAAGCCTCGAGAACTGTTGCTCTGCCTTTGAAAAAACTGGAGCCGCACCCGACCTTACCGCGCGCTTATTTTCATTTGTTTTCAGTTGGGGCATAAAAATGGAGTATCTCAAGCATTTGTGTTACCAACTGGGCAAGTGACAAAAACAGCGATGATTTTGGACTCGAGGTTTGGAGAGAGGCGTATGACCAAGTGAATTTATCTGAAGCTATTCCCTCAAAGACAACTGATTTTAGTTTGTGCAAATGTTAATCGATTGATAAACTTTATTATTAGGAAAAATAAGGGTTAGGGATAGTGGGTTAGAAAAAGAAGTAGTCGGCAGTCCTTTGTCCAGGAGTCCGTTGGCCTAAGAAGCGGCTCTGGCTCACTGGTGCAAAAGAAATGAAATTCAAAGGCAATGATTACAACTAATGCGAGGAATTAAGCGCAAGAAATGTACTTACGGTGTAAAGCGGTGCAACTGGGATTGGAGAGACATTTAGGACCACCTCTGTACTCAACTTGAGTGCAGAGGTGGTCAATTTGATTTATGTGCAGGAAGGCCAAAGCATACATCGTTTTGTCTTCGCTGATGTAGTAATGATGGCAAGATTTAAGTGCTTCTGGGAACTCATATTTTGCATTGTGAGCTATGCATTTTTGCAGCTTTTGAACTTTTTCGTCCTCCTATTTCTTTCTCTTGTTCTCTTAGGGCACATCATATCAGATGCCCTGTTCGTGTCTGTCTTCGGAGTAGGATGCTGCGCTTTCCGCTGCCAGCAAGTTTTTAACGCAACAGTCTTAAAGGCCCCCTTCGCAAGAAAATAAGGCGTCGGCGTTTTGAGAAAGAAATCACGAGATGGCACTGGCAAGCGATAGGTGGCGTGACTGGACACTGATGGTTTGATCACATGATACCAGAAGCTCTGGCAGAGTTGCCAACTCGGGCTCTAATTTGAGATGGAAAGGAAGGATGAGAATGAATTCCTTACAGTGATCTTGAATACCGAATCAGGCGCTCTGCATCTAAGCTACGCAGAGAGGTTCAGACGGCTTGATTAAAGCGGAGATTTATATGTCGAGTTGTCGTCTACGCTATCGTGTCATACCGTTAAAAGCGGAAAGCAAGTGTCCCCGATAATTTCTTTGTCACAGCATTTTCTCTACTGCGTTCATTGATGAGTTTCGCTTTATTCTTGGATCGACCCTTGATCTCGGATGTAACGAACATGTTACACCAGATATAACGAAAATGGACGCATACCACGTGATCTCGGATACAACGACCCACTAACCTAGGTATAACGAGTATGCAATGATTGTGCCATTGGCGTGAAAGTACCCTGAGGTAACGTTCATTAGGGAGTTTTAGAATAGGGGGCCCTAAGGAGCTTGGGGCGTCGAAATGCGCATGCGCAGAATGTAAGGCACGCTTGGGGTCTTGGGTTAACGCTAGGAGCGGCCGCTATTTTTCGGATATAGCGTTCGCCCCAAGCCGCCGTTGGGTCGTTTGCGTTACAGCAACATGGCGGCGTTCGGCCAAGCGGCGTCCGCTCGCCTCGGCACACATGCGTAGTCACCGCTCCATGGTGTTACGCGTTCATTGAAAACGAAGGGCCAACGAAGCTTATGCTATGTTTCATGATGCCCGCACAACCAAATTTTAGCGATAAAACGCGCTATATTTTCAGATTACTTCCGGATTTACCAAGCTGCTAGGCTTAGCGAGTTCGCCCCCTTTTGTTGCCATGGGGACCAGACTGCGGAAAGCGCGGAAGGTTCAAATGAGGTTTCCCGGTATAGGCCTGGATTGACAATTGTCCGATTTCGTCTTGTCTGACGAAAACGGTTTCCATAACCGGTGGTCTTAAGATAGTTTTTGCACAATAATAGTACTTTTTGAGGAATAAGATGGTGTTGTTGGCTTTTGTATATTAAATGCTTTTCCTTGGCTGCCATCGTGGCGCAAGCCCGGCTCCGCTGTGTCGGGAAAACCCCTATTCTAAAACTCGCTACTCGGCTAGCACGTTGCGCTGCCGCGCGCTATTTCCTTGGGAGCCCCAAGCCTTGGGTCCCCCTATTCTAAAACTCCCTATTGTCCACGTTCGAAAACGTCGAAGTGTTCAATTTTTTTGTTAATCGCAGGCCTTCCTGTATCCAAGCTTTTGTTATTAGGGAGTGTTTCGTTATGGCTCATGTCATTTGTGATATCTAAGTATCTTGGTGCATTTTAAACAAGGGCAGATTCCTTAATCTCCATTTTGACACCTGTCAGTTGTGACAGTCGGCTATTTGCGTGCACCAATCATGGTAGGTGGCATGGGTTCGTAACTGCAGGGCTTATTGATAAGGTGGGTACCTGGGTCCCATTCAGACTACAGCTTGCGGCGTTTCAATGAAGGTGAAAATGTAGCGTCCTGTGTACTGCGCGATGCAAGGAGATGTTAAAGAACTGCATCTAGTCAAAGTTCCCAGCAGCGCTACTCTGCGAATTACCTCATAGCCTGAGTTGCTTTTGGAGGTTAAACACTGTTCGTTCAGCCTGTGGCGACGGCTGGAAATAGGAATTAAAATTACCGCGCGGGGAACTCTTGTGACGCGTATGCTCGTGAGCTGTACGGTGAAGCCACCAAACATGGGTGGGAAGGCGCCGCTGAGCGCCTTCTTTTACAAGGGTAATTATCGGCGTAAGCATAAAGAAAGCAGATAAACCAAGAACTATTGTTACATAGTGTTACATATAATACCGAACGACATGGAGGATGGTGATGAGACGATGTAACGGCTGTCGGCGTAGCCCCAGGACTTCATCCCACACGTACCACTGCTCACTGTTTCCTTCTAGTCCATGGCACGAGCAGCGGTGTTCGAACGATCGTCGCAGCCGCTACCTTAAGGGTACTGAAGGGGAAAATAGAGCAGGCCATGATGATGCACGTGACGGAATTTTTTGCTCTGAGGTTAAGATCTTCTCACCAAGGGGCATAAGGCGATTAGAAGATGGTCACGAAAGCGCTGTCCCACCATGCTTCTCTTGCCAGAGGTCGCCAGGAGCCGATACACCGCGGAGGTCTGTGAACGCACCGAACGACATGAGCAAGGGACTTATGCGCTCCCCTGTGGACCGACGTTTTCTCGGCTCAGTGCGGTCATAAGATGCGGTCGTTGCGCCGCCATCAGTTCTTTGTGTCTACGGGTCGGTTTGAGATTGCGAAATGAGGCCGGGTTTTGTACGTTAGTCACATGCAGGCGGCGCGGGCCAGGCACACATAGTCGTCGACCAATGGAACGCAAGGGGTACTGAAGTTTCCGGAGGAGGATAATGAGGGACATACTGAAGCTCAACTAAAACACCTCACGGGACCAGATTCTTAAAAACTCTCTCCCTATGCGGCTGTGACATTATTGCTGAAACATCCCCTCCTTAGACTTTGCTGGGTGTTGAACGAGAGCGTGTTGGTAGGGCTGAGAGCTTTAGAATTCAATTCGCCGAAAGAAAAACAACAACATTGAAGCGTCAGAAATAAAATTCGTTGTTTGCTCGATATACAGTAACACAGGGTCACCAGAGAGCGCCGAGCGCAGATTGGTGGATACATGGTGTGCATGACACCCTGGTGCCACAATACGGGATTAGATTTGAAGGTGCGCTCGCAGCCAGTGGTCACGGCCATGACCGAACGTGCATGGCGGCTGCCTCATCGGAAGTTAGCACCTGCGCTTGATTGCGAGTGCGAACGGGTCTAGATAGCTCTGCGTATACTGACACAGATAAAGGATCAAAGCTGTGAAGATTTACCATGTTTTAAAATAACAGCAAGGGGATGGAGCAACCACAGAAGTATCTCACTGAAGCTGGAGTGTCAGCGGCTTCCTAGACACACTGTACGCGGCGAGCAGCAGTGACGAACAAAGGAAAACAGGCCTAAAGGACTTCTTATTTTAAGCGTATTGTATTCACAATCGGTAATGGGATTAAATTTCCCTTACATTTTGTTTATCGCACTGATATATAGGTTCTGTAAAAAGGTTAAAGCCCAGGAAGGCATACGTATAGTATGACCGCAGTAAATCACACATTTGAATTGAAAGTCCTGGATTGCTTACTAAGTGGCATGGTGAAGCCAAGAACAAAACCGCTGCGGGCTTTAAACTTTTTAGGAGGGCTTATCGAAATTATGTGACCGATCTTGGGTGCACCTGGCATCTGTTTTCGGCTCCCGCGATTCTAATCTGTGAAAAACGGAACGCCGGCTGGCAAATTACCCCGCTGCAGCAAGCGACAGTTGTACTTATTATTTCAAGATACTGCAGACCAGTATTCTAGTCCTAGCAGGAGTGCCATACATATATACAGCGCACAAGAAACGCAATAAATCACACGAAGCACCCACAAAACTAACAAACATAGGCAATGTAATGACATGAAATGTGTTGACCAACAGCCGGAGAGACAAAAAAAAAAGGGAAAACATGAAAAACCTTTGTGCGACATCAAAGTAACAATACATGTCCTAAAAAACTCCGACCCTGTCAACCAAACAGATGTTGCTCTAGAGCCTGGTCAAAGTCTGGAGACTGAATTAAGCTTTCTGGGAGAGTGTTCCATTCAGAAATTGTCCTTGGATAAAAACTATGCATAAAGGATTTAGATTTTGCATAAATTGGCTGCAGTGAGTGACTATGGTGATGACGTGTCCGCCTAGTGTTGGGAACTTTCACACACGGTGGAGGACTGAGGTTTATTTGGTTGTTTAAAATTTTATACAAAAAGAGTAAGCGAGTCATTTTCCTGCGAGTTTCTCGGAGCGGAATGTTGTTGGTGGTCATGAGGTTAGTAGGAGAGTCCGTTCTTTGATATTTATTAAAAATGAACCTCACCACATTTCTCTGTATTTGTTCAATTCGATAAATGTCTTTTTTAGTGTGAGGGTCCCAGATGATCGAAGCATACTCAAGTTTAGACCTGACGTATGTGGTGTAAGCCAGTAGTTTAAGATTGGATGGAGCATCTTTGAGTTTACGTCTGATAAAACAAAGTTTCTTTCTTTCTTTATTTATTTATTTATTTTCGATACCCTCAAGCGCCGAGGCATTACAGAGGGGAGTGGGCAAGCAAACAACGCAAGAAAAAAAAAATTATTTTTTGTTAAAGGCGGCACAACAACGTAGTTAAAATGTAGCAACACACAGTATTCGAAGCAGTCAAGGAAATACAAAAGCTGATGAACAAATATTTGAAATGTGAGCACTCCAGGAGAGATTATTGGTAATAGTAACGCCAAGATATTTATAACTAGAAACTTCGGAAATGAGACAGTTGTGTAAGCGATACTGAAATGAACTGATATTCTTTTTACGAGTTACTCTAAGAAGCACCGTTTTTTGCGTGTTAAGTTCCATACACCAGTCTTTACACCACTGTTCTATGGAAAAAATAGATTGCTGCAATAGCGCGTGGTCGTTATCTGAGGTAATGCTTTTATAAATAATACAGTCATCTACAAACAGTCGAATGGAGACAGAGTCAGGAATTACTTGGGTTAAGTCATCAATATATAATAAAAAAAGCAGAGGGCCTAACACACTGCCTTGAGGCACTCCGGAGCTTACAGTGAGGACATCAGAAAAATTTCCATTAATTTCTACGAATTGATCTCTGTTATTAAGGTATGAACTTATCCAGTATATAAGGTAACTCGGGAGGCCAATGTATTTTAACTTATAGAGTAATTTTCCGTGCTCAACTTTATCAAAAAGCTTTGCAAAAATCTAACAATAGCACGTCAACTTGACCGGAGTTATCAAGTGTCGTAGCAAATTCGTGTACAGTGGTTACCAATTGCGTGACAGTGAACATTCCTTTCCTGAACCCGTGCTGATGTGGCGATAAAAGGTGGTTTTCTGATAGGTAATCCCAAATATAACCAGCCAGAATATGCTCTAGTAGCTTGCAACATGTGGACGTTATAGATACAGGTCTGCAGTTAGACACTGTGAATTTATCTCCCTTTTTGTGCAATGTTATAACACGTGCCCGATTCCAATCAGAGGGTACTTTACCAGTACTGATAGAAACTTGAAAAATCTTTGCCAGAAAAGGTGCAATCTGCGGAGCGTAGCGTTTTAAGAATGAATTATGAAGAGCATCTGGGCCTGGGCTTTTCTTTTCATCCAGGTTGCGTAACAATGTTTGGACTCCTTCAGCCGAAATGACAGGTACATCCTCAAAATTTATCTCCGAGTTTGAGGAAGTTTGCTCACTGCGAGTTGAAAAAACAGTTTGAAAGTACTCATTGAAAACCTGCGCAATTTCTCTGTCTTCCTTTACTAATTTACCATTTACCCTAAGTTCCTTAACATCGTCCTTCCCTTGCGCGAGATAACGCAAAATTTAGATAAATCGTTCTTTAAAAATTGAGGAAGTGTTGTATTGAAGTAGCGCTTTCTTGCGATCTTAATCTTCTCAGTTAAACTGCGCTTTAAATCGTGGAACTTTTGTGATTGCCTTTCACCCCTTTTTCTTATACGTTTCAGTTTGCGGCTGGTGTGTATCATGTCCCTGTCAATCCATGGGTTTTTTCAATTTTTTTTACATGTCTTGTGGGCACGAAATGTTCAATACAATATCTAATAGCACTAGTGAATCGATTCCATAAGCCATGCACATCTTCCTCAATATTATTACCTAGATTATCTGCCAAGTAATCAATGATGGCCGTGTCATTTGTGCGGCAAAAATCTTTTTTTATGGTCATAATTTTGGGCGGGCCTCGTGATTTGTTTTGTTTTCCAGGAAAAATACACTAAACGGTGATCGGAAATACCAGGTTCGATGCTGATAACACTATTACACAGCATTTGGCTAACAAAGAGAAGATCTAACACAGCATCTTCGCGGGTACATTCAGTCGATACATAATCCATACATAATGTCCAGTAAAGCGTCAGCATTCTTGCAGTTCCTATACACAGGGCGCTTCCAGTCAATGTGCGGTAGATTAAAATCACCGGTTAGAATAACATTTCTGTTCCGTAAATTTAAAAGATGTTCACTCAGTTGTTCAAGAAATAATTCGGACGCATCGGGTGTACGATAAACAGTGCATAACAAGAAAGAAAATCCATGCAATGAAACTTTCCATGCAAGCAGGGATTTGGTCCAGAACGGTCACACAGGTGTCAGATTTAACGATAACTGCAACGCCCCCACCACGTGAACCACGATCTTGCCTGAATAAGATGTAACCGGGTGGGATTATTTCGTCATCACAAATCCCGTCATGTAGCCAAGTTTCTGTCATAGCTAAAATATCAGGATCGTAAGAAAGAAGCAATGCTTCTAGTTTATCAACCTTGTTCACTATACTTCTAGCGTTTAGTGACAGCATGCGCAGCTCATGCGTCGGATGCTGCAATTGCTATTTATCACACAGCTCCCTGCCTACCGCTTCGACTGGTCTTTGGTTATTCACAACGTCATCCCATATGAAGAACCTATTGTCAATTTTAAGCCTTTTGTTCATAAATGCTACCTTTCTGCCATTTGCTTTTTCCTTCTTAGCGCTTTCCCAAAGAAGTTTTCGTTTCCTTAAAGTATCGGCCGAGAAATCATTTTTAATGTATATATTCGTACCCTTCAGCTTAAAAGTATTACGCAAAACCGCTTGCTTTTCTAAATAGTCCTGGAAGTACAGTATAACTGGCTGATGTGTAGACTGTTTACCGAGGCGATGAATACGTGCTACAGATGAACAGCTCACGCCAAGTTTATCACGAAAGACATCATTTAGCACCTTTTCCCGGAGACTAGCTACAGTTTCGTCCGATGTTTTCTTTATTCCAAAAACCACAAGATTCGCTCTTCGGCTTCTGTCCTCAAGATCTATTAATTTTGAAGGCTGCCATTTTATTTGTTCCTGAATTTTTGTGACACAGGCACACATGTTATCAATATCATTTGTTTTAGCAGATATTGTTTTGACACTGTCTTCAAGGTTGGTGACGCAAAAACTAAAGTTGTTCAATTTTCTTTCGGTTTCGTCCACCATCTTTTTCACCTCAGCTATATCATTTCTAATAGCTTGTTGACCTTGTAACAAGGACTCTAACATTTCAGCAACTGGGGGACCAGGGTTCTCTTCCCCATCACCACATAATAAAAGCATGCATGTATAGACAAACTCATATATAACAGTTCTAACCATGTGCGGGCACGGCACTAGAATCAAAAACCTGTCATCACTTCTACATGACCAAATTGGACTAACCTGCAACAGAAAAGCAGGACACATCTTGAGCGCTCGGCTCCCTGCGCTTTCGCCGTGCCCACTGATGAATCCGGGGTGAAGTGTTGGATTTATAGCTGTCGAAGCTGATGATGTCACGGTTCCGACGTAGACGGACGAATAAGGGGTGTAGACGTAGATACCAGGATGAAGGCACTCTTTTGTAGCCACGTCGTCGATAGAATTGTCGACACATGGGGGTGAAGTTTATGCAGCGGCGGTTAACAGCAACAGGGTCTGCAACAGAAAAGCAGGACACATCTTGAGCGCTCGGCTCCCTGCGCTTTCGCCGTGCCCACTGATGAATCCGGGGTGAAGTGTTGGATTTATAGCTGTCGAAGCTGATGATGTCACGGTTCCGACGTAGACGGACGAATGACTAAGCTTGTATAACGCAGAAACGAAGCAACAGCTTAATAGAAAACTACTGAGGCCGCTTTGTATACGCTATAGCACGGTTGTGCTGTAATATCTTTGTCATATACCGCTATATTACAGATGCCTTTACTAAGAACTAATCGGCGCTTAATTTTTGTTGCTCGCGTCACAGGTTTAGGCAGACAAATTTTGTACCCAGTATATAATTCCTGGTCCAGTTTTGGCATATTTTAAAGCTGGTTCTAGCTTTAGAAATTGTGAATATCCCGCTTATGTTATGTAATATAACGGGCAGTGAACAATGCCATACACAGTGTTAACAACCTTCAGGCGTGACAACCGCACAAAAAATTGTAGGGGAGAAAAAACAAATAACAGGAATTTCATTCAGCCCAAGAAGGCGTTCGTGCACTAAAACTCAAAATATTTGCTTGAAGAGCTGGATGCGTCTACTGTACCAGTCCGCGATTTCTCTTATGCTCCTCTCTCTTCTCCCGAATCGGAAATTCAGCACATGGTCCTAGCGTATACCAGGGTATGCTAACGATCACCAGGTAGCCGTTATTAACTTACTGTAAAGAGGAGGTTCCCATTAATTGGGCAGATCACCGAAAAGGAGGAAGAGAAAGTGATTTTGCGGACTAGCTGACTGCAAGTTAAGCCACCCCTGCGCCGGTCCTGCTCGCTACCAGTGCCCGCTACCAGTGCCTGGATCCCCGCTTAACACTTGGTGGAGGTCGCGGGATTTCTCTTTCATTTATTCGCTCCGGAGCTCCGCAGCCGCCGAATTCCTACCTCAATGACCGACTCCAGCTCTAACACCACCGGCCCCGCTACCTCGGCCCCTTCTATTCCATGCTCCGGGGTGCTTCGCCAGCGGGACCCGCCGGTCTTCAGCGGTACCGACGATCAGGACGTCGAGGACTGGCTTTCTTCGTATGAACGCGTAAGCACCCACAATAATTGGGATGACGTCCTAAAACTTAACAATGTGATCTTCTACCTGACCCAAGTAGCAAAGTTATGGTTCACAAATCACGAGGCTGACATTCCAACTTGGGCCTCGTTCAAATCCCGATTTGTTGATGTCTTCGGTCGACCTGCGGTCCGCAAGCTTCGCGCCGAACACCGTTTGCGCGAGCGAAGGCAGCAGACAGGAGAAACCTTTACCAGCTACATCGAAGACGTTTTAGATTTGTGTCATCGTGTAAGCGCATCAATGACTGAAGCCGAGAAGGTTCGCCACATCATGATGGGCATCCACGAAGGCGTATTCAACATTCTGATGGCAAAAGAGCCCCGTACTGTAAGTGAAGTTGTCACGATGTGTCAAAGCTACGACGAATTTCGTCGGCAACGCATCGTCCCTCGACAACCTGAAGCCACGATCGCGGCTATGTCTGACGCCCCTGTCAGCTTCACACTAATTCAAGAAATTAAAGACTTCGTACGGGAAGAAGTTGCACGTCAATTATCGCTAATTTCAAACGTTCCGCATTCAAGCTCACACTTGGCTCCGACCATACGCCAGGTTATTCAGGAACAAGTTGCCGACGCACTTCCGCCCCATCGACAACCTACTCCTCATTCCACACCACTGACAGCTCCGCTCATTCATGCCGACGCTGTTCCGACGTCCGGACCTACACAACTGTCCTATGCTGAGGTTGCCGCAAGACTACCCCCTCCTACGCCTTTGCCATCGTATGGTCCGCCTCAGCGCGCATTTTTCACTCAGCGTCGTGCGCCACCTATTCTACGCCCTTGGCGCACATCTGACAATCGGCCAATTTGCTTTGCATGTGGTCTCCCTGGCCATGTTGCACGCCTGTGCCGCCGTCGTCCGACGCCGTACGCTTTCGATCAGAGCCCGGCTGCCTACGCACAGCCGCCGTCCCCACCCCATGCGCCACCTCAGCCCTCCTCTCACTTTGACCACTTCTCGCGTGACAACCGCTCAACCTATGACAACCGCTCAACCTCTCCGCGCCGTCGCTCTCCGTCGCCGATGCGCCGCCGTTCTACCTCGCCAATGCCGGAAAACCACTAGACGCAGTTCCGCAGGGAAGAACTGCGCTTTCGTCGAACAGTGAAAGTCCTGCTTCGCCACCGAACAATTTAATAGAAGTTACCATTGAAAATGTTTGTACTCGCGCTTGTAGATACTGGTGCTGCTGTGTCGGTTATTGACTTTAGACTGCCGCTTGTTACGAAAAGTTATTCTGCCATATTCTGGGGTTTCATTGCACACCGCCACTGCTCAGCACATCGAACCGATCGGTACCTGCACGGCTCGAGTCACCATTCAGAACGTTCTCTACGTCACCAGTTTTATCGTTCTCCGTGACTGCTCTCATGACATTATTTTAGGATGGGACTTCTTGTGTCGCAATCGCGCCGTAATTCATTGCGCTCGTGCCGAAGTAGAGTTTTTTCCGCTGTGCACCGCACCGACTGCCGCTAATGTCCTTGGGGAAGCCAAATGCCACGTTGCGGATGCTACTGATATCCCGCCTTCATCTGCTGCGATTGTGCCTATAAACTGTGCCTCTCTACAAGACTGTACAGTGCTCTACACCCCATCTTCCCTCTTCGTCTCGCGACGCTGTCTTCCCCTGCCCTGCGCCGTCCTTAGTGTACGAAGCGGACGCACCGAACTAGCCATAACTAACGATTCGTTCTATCCACTCACGTTGCAACGCGCCAAGCTCCTCGACTTACTGAACCGATTCCAAGCTTCCTTTGACATCCAGCAGCTATCCTTGGGTCGTACGTCAACTGTTTCTCACCACATCTATACTGGTACGCACGCCCCATTACGCCAATGCCCTTATCGTGTATCAGCCTCAGAGCGCCGCATTATTGATGAGCAAGTCGACGAGATGCTCAGTAGGGGTGTAATTCAGCCTTCCAGTAGCCCTTGGGCGTCCCCGGTCGTTTTAGTCAAGAAGAAAGACGGGTCTATTCGGTTCTGTGTGGACTACCGACGCCTTAATGCAATCACACGAAAGGACGTCTATCCGCTACCACGCATAGACGACGCGCTGGACACTTTGCATGGAGCGGAATTTTTCTCTTCAATCGATTTACGTTCTGGCTACTGGCAAGTTCCGATGGCTGAGGACGATCGCCCCAAGACAGCTTTTGTCACCCCCGACGGGCTCTATGAGTTCAACGTGATGCCATTTGGCCTGTGTAATGCGCCCGCCACATTTGAACGCATGATGGACAATATTCTCCGCGGTTTGAAGTGGCACACATGTCTCTGCTACTTGGATGATATTGTTGTATTTTCATCCGACTTCGGGACCCACCTAACTCGCCTTGAAACCGTCTTGCAATGCCTTAGCAACGCCGGTCTACAGCTCAATCTGAAAAAGTGCCATTTCGCCGCTCGCCAACTCACTATTTTAGGGCATTTAGTGTCCAAAGATGGCATCCTCCCTGATCCATCTAAACTTCGAGCTGTCGCTGAGTTTCCGAAGCCAACATCTATCAAGCAATTACGCAGCTTTATAGGCTTATGCTCCTATTTTAGGCGTTTCGTTCGGAACTTTGCGACCATCATTGCTCCTCTGACGCGACTTCTCAGCGCTCACAAAGATCTTTCTGCTTGGTCGCCGGCTTGCGATGCTGCTTTTACGAAATTGCGCAAGATACTTACCTCACCCCCCGTATTGCGCCATTTCGATCCGGCTGCTCCTACCGAAGTGCACACCGATGCCAGCGACGCCGGCCTCGGCGCTGTTCTTGCCCAACGAAAACCCGGTGTTGATGAATACGTTGTGGCGTACGCAAGTCGAACGCTGACCAAGGCCGAGACCAACTACTCGGTGACAGAAAAGGAATGCTTGGCAATTGTTTGGGCGCTTCAGAAATTTCGGCCATACTTGCATGGGCGCCCATTTGATGTTGTTACGGACCACCACGCTTTATGTTGGTTGTCTTCACTAAAAGACCCCACCGGCCGTCTCGCCCGCTGGTCGCTTAGACTACAAGAGTATGATATTCGAGTTATCTATCGTACAGGGCGTAAGCACTCCGACACAGACGCTTTATCCCGCTCGCCAGTGTCGCCTGACGCTCCGTTGTCCCCTGCCTCCAGCTCCGCCTTGTCTTCTTTGTACATCAACGACATGCCATCAGAACATCGCAAGGATCCGTGGCTTACATCACTAATCGATCTTCTTACGAACTCGTCAAAGGGTAAATTCTGAAAGCCATTTTCCTCACATAAGTCTATACGGTCCCATTTGTGGATCAGGCTCACGCAGATAGCAGTGCTCTTAGACAACAGGTAAACAGGAACATTTTTAGTCATGCTGTAGTGCACTAACTAAAGCAGCACCATTTACTCCGGAGATGATGCCTGGAACAGCTAACGCAGCCTTGACACATATTTTGCCAATCGCAGTTCTGTGACGTTGTTACGGTTGAGGGAGACTATGAAGATTTTTGCCTGAGAGGTTTGGGTAGCCTCATGGGCATGAGAGGTAATACCATACATATACCGAAAGCACGTGAAACCGTGTGACCGTAACAATAGTGGAGGAGCTCATGTGATTAGTTCTGTTTTTTTTTTCAGCAAGTCTGATCGTATGCAGCCAATGATTCGGAGGAACGATGCTGTGGCCAAGAATTTTGGCTGCCGCATTTATGGCACTGGCACTGGTAGCTTGTGTCATGCTCTTGCTTTACGACGCGAGGAACTATACAGAGCTAGCGCCAGTGGTGATATATTTCACCAGAGGCCACACAAAGCACAATGACACGGACAGCGCTGGCATGCTCAAGACGTCCATCACAGGTGCGTACGTGCTAGGTGATCCGGATTTTCTTTTTTTCTTTGGTTGAGAAACCAAATCGTTAAACGACAAAATAAATGTTTTGGTCTGAGAGGTTATGTAGATGGCGTGCTTTTAAGAATAGAGAATATCTTGTTAAGTTACAGCCTATATGAGGTATCTACGCGTTGCAGCTATTGAGCCCGCTTTTAAGTAAAATAAAGTTTTAGGGACACTTATTCACACAATAGATTTCGACCAATTAGTTGAATACAAAAATAACGGATAATAGAATATCTGGCCGCAATACAGTAAGGCTGAATGGTGCAGTATTTACCAGAATTCAAGACATTTCTTACTGCTATTTTTAGGAGATGCTGTTGATTAAAGAGCATTTATGGCATTAATATATTATTTTTCTTCTTTATTCATTATTAGTAGACGACATACCATAGGGAATGCACAAAATCGTTCAGTATGTTAGTTTACTTTCACTTTCCGATTGCTGCGATAGGTTACAGTTGGCGTGCATGTGTCAATGAAGCTTCAGCTACCAAAAATGATTATTTTTTTGGCTTAGCAAGTACGGTGAATCAGTAACTTTCTCTCCTCAGGCAATGCAGTAGGCCGCAGTTCATGGATCCCATTCTTCCACCGCACAAGGCGTGATGGGCAGCCTGATCTGCCGAGGATCCTCTTCTGGACTAAACATTACGGCCACTGGTTTTCTGATTTAGAGAAGGGAGATCCAGACCTGGAGAACAAAGGTTGCCCTGATCGTTGTTACATCACGAACGATCGTAGTACGTTGAATATCGCCGACGCAGTGGTTTTCTATGGTCACGACCTCGACCCGAGCCTCATGCCAAAACAACGGGCTCCGTTCCAGAAATGGGTATTCTGGTCCTTCGAGCCTCCTTGGCACACTCCTGTCGACAATTTCAAAGGTCTGAAGCAAACAATGAATTGGACCTTCACCTACAGGTGAGTTGGTAGCTTGAAGACGAGAACGACACATCCCGATCCAGACACCCAAAACGCGTTTGCCCATCTACATAAATTCCTTCAAGGTAACCCATCGAAAAAATCTACAGAAATTTTTCTTTCGTCACAAAAACGTTTCTCAGGGGTTTTGAGAATGAACCGGTTTTAAAAGTCGCATTTTTTTTTGCGGTTAGAACAAGAAGGTATTACATAACTGCAGGCTAGAAAAAAGTAGTTGAGAACTGCAGGAATTTTATACAGTAATATTAATAATTTTGGCGTTTCAGAACTGCAGAATATTTTGTCGTAGTTTTGACACAGGTCGATAATTGTTTTTACTGCAAACTAAATTACCAAAGAACAAGATAAATTAGGTGAAGGAAAGGAGGAGAGATTAGTTGGTGGTAAGGATAGTTTTAAGATCCTCCATTGCAACTTTCAGTTGGTCTGCCGCGCATGTCTCGGCCGTAATAGAAAATAATCCTACTCACTCTTGTCACACCCTCGTATTGAGGATTATGAGTACTGAAGGTTTTTTCTGCTTTACCATGGGCATTACACAGAACAGTAAGGAGCTCAGTAAGGAATGCAGACACACAGAAGAAAGGCCATTTGAACGTAAACAAGTGCGGTGGAAATGTAATCTGAAGCGCTATTGGGAGAAATCAAAGATGCTCTAGATTCGCCTTTTAGGACACCTTCGTGCCATATTTTACCGGAAGCTAAGCAGTGACAACAGGCAAGCCAGTAATTCCAACATACTTTGGAGCGGAAGCTCCACTACGCCATGTTCGGAAAGATCATCGGGTATGATCATTGCTTTTTAATAACGTTATTTATTGCCTCAGGGCATAATGGAATATGTAAAAAAAATTAAGGGGGTATGATCATTTGACTTTAGTCGCAGTGCGAGAAGCCAGCATTGCCCGCTTCTTTTTCTGCTACTGCTTCGCTTTTTCTTCAAAAACCCGCAGCTGCTGCTGGTGCTGCTCCTTCACACGCCTGACAAACGTTATTCCTACCAGTATATATCTCCACATATATACAACATTGCCTGATGCAATACCACACAACCTTTCAGTTCCTTGCCTATAGATTTCGCTTCGTCGTCACCACTGGCCGTCTTGCTCATCTCCTTAGACCTCCCGTTCAAAACGCTCTCGACACATTTGTTTCGTCTGGAACCGGCTGTGCTGTCGTTGAGGTTCGTAGAACCCCATGGAGGAGTCGCGAGCGCAAGCGAGCACTTCGGATGCGTTTCCGTGATGTTCGCAGAACGTCATGAAGAAGTGAAACCACTGCAAATCGTGCTTGACAATGCTTAATAGAGCTTCCAATCTGTAAACTAGGTTCATGTTCGTTGAATTCAGGCCAGTGTCTACGTAATGGGACATATGTACGTGCTCTTTTATTGACTTTGATTGTAGTGCTTCTGCACGAACATCGGTGTAGATGAAGTATGACCTACTGTAATGCTGCGTTTCACGTGAATGATGTACACTCGGCCACTCTTTGCTGTCTCTCACACCGAAGACCATCACACAGACATTAAAGCGGCGATACGATCATGTAGGTAGGAATGGTGCATATACCTTGGATTGTCCTAAGTGAATAGTAACACAGGAAAGCAGACGCGACCAAACGAACTTTAAAATAAAAATATTTTACTAGTCGCCGCGATAGATCAGCGGTTAGGGAGCTTGGCAGCCTAGCAACTGCTTTTAAATTGAGGTGAAATGCAGGGCCCCTGTGACCGGTGTGATGTAATTTCATATGTTAATAAACCCAAGGTGGTCTGAAGTTCTAGAGCCCTTCACCAGGGCGTCCCTCAGAGCCTCATTGAACGGAACGTTAAACGCAATAAACAAATGAGCAGAAAGGTTTCAGAGAGGAGTTTTTTGTGTCGTTGCAAGAAATAGTTTGTTAATACACAAAGAGACATTTCCTACTTACAGAGGCGAGCAAATATTTCACCGAACTCTCAATAGCAATGTTTGTGGCGGAGAAGCACCATAAGTTTTTTAAATTGTCGCTTCTGTTTGTCAGATAATTTCACAGCGGCGCCATGGTTTTGACCACGCCGTCTAGAGATAGCACGGCGTCGACAAAATTGATAAGTGCATGAAAAATAAAGCCCGCACAATTTTAAAATTTGAAATGCTACGCTATAAAGCTGTTTTGTGACAGCTTATTTTACGTAAGCGGACCGAGAAGATCGTTTGCTAACATTTCGTTAAAAAGTAAAGGCGAAGACTGTCGTACTCGTAAGGGCAAAGAAAACAAACTTACTATGCAGAATTGTTTAGTTGTTGATAGAAAGTGTGTGATGGGACGGTGTAATGCATTTTCATGCTTGACTGCATGCGGGCTTACACAGTCAGGTGACCAGGAGAGCAAAACCCTTTTCACGACGGCCCCCGGCCGGGATTGGTTTCTCTGGCTCCCGTTTTCTCTTGTTATATTTATTGGCAGATGCCACTGAGTAGCCTTCGTAGTGCAGCTCATGCAATGAGCAGTCCAGCGGCGAACAAATGCACTGGTTTATAAACGAAGGAAGTCAACAATTTGTGCTTAGTGGACGTTGACATCGACCATAAAAACTGGATCTCTCTCCGCGCCCCCCCCCCCCCCCCCTCTTTATATTCCTTTCACCTATAGCTATGCTACTCTACAACATTGCACAAGCAGTCACTCACCTCTTTGGCCTGGGTCGTGAAAATGAAGTCACTACACAGCTCTCGAGATGTTTTCAATAAATGGTAGCGATGTCGCTACACTACATGCTGAATAATGTTCCCAGCGTGCTGGAGAATCAGTTAGCTTACACGAAATCAGATAATGAAGAAAATCATAAACAAATCGATAATAAATCTACGGCACAGGTTGGTTGAAAAATGACCTAGGGGTCACGTTGAAACAATGATGTAAATGTACAAACACTAGTTGAGGAGCCCAAAGAGGCTGTACTTGCAAATAACACATCACCTCTTATTTGAGAACAGCTACGTACTGATTTGAAGAAAGAGCACCAATTTAAATATATGTGTTTAGATCGAATTTCTTAATATCCGTCAAAAAGGAGGGCTTGTCTGTTCTCCTCTGAATATTTTCGCTGCAAGCTGCGCGAACCTGCGCATGCACAATGAAATCACGCAACTTTTCACTGTTTGTCTTTATGATTAACGTAGCTGCTATATGTAAACAAAGATGTGAAGAGCTATATAGGTATTCTTAGTGCACAGTTTCGAATGTTATTCGTGCTGAGCTGTACGCCCTGTGGGAAACAGTTGGAGTTCGGGAAGTTTACTTCCCAGCCACACTGCGTTGGTTGTAATTCATGCCTTGTGAGTGCTTGTGAGAGCTTAATCTCGGCAAGATAAAGGGATTCTCGGCCCTGTAACCTGTAACGGGTCGGACTTACATGAATGCAGCAGAAGCAAACTCCTGGGCTCGGACCTGTTTTACAAAAGGTGTGCGACTTCATATTAGGCTTTTTTTTCGTGGCGTGTGATATGTAACTTTGTAAAAACTACATAGGTGCTAGGGATTGACTATGCGACTGAAGGTAGTAATTACAAACAATCTATATTCATTTTAATGATATGCTTTCCTGTTTGGTCAACTCATCCACAGGCTTGATTCTGACGTCGTGGACACCTACGGAGAGGTCATAATAAAGCAAACGGACTTTCAGGACACCTATAAGCGAGCCATGAAGCGAATCTGGAAAAGGAAGTCAAAGATTGGTGTCTGGGCAGTCAGCAAATGTGAATCATCGGGAAAGCGCGAGCACTTCGTACACGAGCTGCGCAAACACATTTATGTTGACGTGTACGGCAAATGTGGCGCCAAGCAGTGCTCTCGCGAAAGGAAGGCCGCCTGCTATCGTTATTTTGCCCAAAACTACTACTTCTACTTGTCCTTCGAGAACTGCATCTGCAAGGATTACGTCACAGAGAAGCTGTTCAGGGTACTCACCTACGACATCATCCCCGTGGTGTTTGGTGGGGCCAACTACAGCCGTATGGCGCCGCCTGGTTCCTTCATCGATGCTTTGAGCTTCAGGTCTCCGAAGGACTTAGCGCTATACCTTGAGAAAGTAGCCATTAACTTCAGCCTCTACAGCAGCTACTTCGAATGGAAAGACAAATACCGAGTGAAGCCACGGACTTACTATACCTACTGTGAACTCTGCCGGAAGCTGTACAGCGACTCCTTTAAAGAGGCGTCGGTGGTCGCAGACCTACTTCACTGGTGGAACACTTCGTCGCGTTGCCAGATCTGGAGCAGAGATAGTAACACCTTGCAAGAGTAATTGCAAGTCAGTTTATTGATGCGCTACCGCGATAGGTATACGATCGCTTCAAATATGGCCTGCACGAGTCAGTGGGGAGCAACGAAAAAAACGAAAAACATGCGGTGACGATGTAAGCTACCACATCTTAGGAAGCCGAAAAATGGATCACTTCTTCTCGGAGAGTATGTACTTCTTTGAAGTAGATGTATATCTTCCGTGTAAGCGCAAGTGCTGTACGTGCAAGGGAACGCTAGTGTACAGGGCTTCTCAGCACTGCGTAAAATATTTAATCGCACGTTGCTAAAGACACGAGAAAACGACTGCTGTTTGGCTAATTCAGAAGTGCTGCTGGCAAGTACACCTGCCTCAAATGTCGGAGTCCTAGAATCGGTTTCGTGACGTCAGATGCACATGTGAGAAATAGGGCCAGGTGCGGCGCGCTCACTTGCATTACAATGACAGCACACGGAAGCGCCTCACTGCTTTGAAAAACCTTTGGGGTGCCATGAAGCACAGAAAACGATGATACTGTCTGTATCGAGCGAGGAGGGCGTTTACTTCCACTTCGTGTGTTAGCACAAGCCCGTTCATAAAACAACCCGCTAAGGGAAGCATTCTCCGTTTAACATGCATTCTGCATACACCATGTTCCAGTTTAGGCTTGCAACGAGTGCATTGGCAGCACGCTCTCTGCCTTCCTCCTCTCTGGCATGTGGAATGAGCAGTGGCGTCCTCGACACATTAGTAGTGTGGATGTTTCTCGTTCTGCGCATTTTGTCACGTTCGTGCTTTTTCGTGGATTTGGCGACATAACAGCGAACTCCAGATCTGCTGGGAAAACATTGCGTTGACTTCGGATCCAACAGCTAGCGTAAGCTAAAAAATGGAAATGAAAATATGTGAAGCTTATGACCAGTCGTGCCGGCATTCTGGATGCAAGCTCTTTCAGCTGCATATATTTCCTGCGGTCAAAGAGGTACGGTGGCTTTGGTAAGCAAGCTTTATCAGAAAAGACTTTTCGCTTTCGTTGCTATCGCGCGTTTGCTCAGAACACTTCTTCGCTGGAAAACGGACAGATGTAAACACAACGCCATCGCTTCGTCTCAGCAGCGTGCTCCAACATCATTTAGTAATCCTGCGACCAGAAGTAGCTCGTAGAAGGTAGCATATGGCGGCAGGTGGTATCTGGAGGACAAATGCTGAACTTTAGTATAGGACGCGTGAAGCAGGCGTGAGGGCCCGCACCTTCCTACTTCGGCCGTGATGATTTCGACTCTTACCTTGGCCTCAGTGCACAGTCATCCCCGAGCCCCATGTCGGGCTTAAATAGAAGGAACTATTTAGACATACCTTGGGCAGATAAATATAAAAGTTACTTTTTAAACTGTTATGAATATTTAAACAATTGGATTTGCAGTTTTTGACTACCGCTGGCACAAGTGGAGTACAAGGTAGTGGACGCAAATATGGCTGCATGTGGTCGGCTGTTCGTTTAGCGTTTTATTACTAATAAACACGTTTATTCGCCAGTCTCCCTGACCGCAATTAACGTATATTAATCTTATGAACTGATGCTTGGGCGAGTTGGTATGACATTTTCTGAAGAACAGCGCGACTTCGACAAGGACGGAAGGAAGACAACACGGACAGGCGCTGAAGGACGGAAGGAAGACAACACGGACAGCGCCTGTCCGTGTTGTCTTCCTTCCGTCCTTGTCGAAGTCGCGCTGTTCTTCAGATAATCTTATGAATTGTGTGTTTGTTCTACGTTGTTCTCCTAATAGCCTCATTTCTGCTGACTGAAACTAAGGCTTCGTAATGCTGCAATTCCATGTCTTAATAGTCGCAAGAAAGTTCAGTGAAATAACTAAGGATCAGTTATTGTCATACTATACATATGATGAACATCATTATTCATCATGGGAAAGTTTCTCGACGGGCTTTGCTGAGGGAGTTAAATGTGATTAAAATACCGACGGTTTAATGCAATTAATCACTGAATATCGTGCAACAGCGGGACGTTCTGATAAAATTGTGTTTGCTATGTCTGAATTTTAAACGTTATTTTGCTGTGTTAATTAGGGAGTTATGATTCCAAACCCCCCATTGCCTTTGCTACACACAGAATTGTTTTAAATTAATGCCATTATTGGTGATGGTGTAGGATACTAATAACATTTTGTATCGCAGTTCACAAACACAATTTCGTGATCAGTGAATCAGTTTGACGTCATCCACACGAACAGCTTTTTCAAATACAAGATCTCTAGAACTATTGCCCTTGTCATCGGGTTCTTGCGAACCTATTTTTTATACATAGCGCCCTTCGGCGTCCACATGTTTCTGTATCTTAGAAATGACATCAACCTCCGTTGACTCCTACAGCCGCTGTCGTCTTGTCCGCTGTTGTTCCCGCCATTGGCAATATTATTCCTCAGACACCGGGATGGCCTTGCACTACCCTCCATAGTAACCCAAGAAGCATAGCATCGACAGAAAGTAGTCAAGTGCGCCTAAAAGTGAATTCGAACCGGGGCGACCTCTCCTCTTCCTCCAGCGCCGCAGCTTTGAAGCAGCAGCCTTTTTGCTTCGCTTCTGAACAGGTTTCGCATATGTCGAGCCTACCCTGACCGCCTTCCTTCTTCCCTGCAACGCCACAGAGAAGGAATGAATAAGAGATGACACTCCCACAGAATTCAGCCGCCCAATCGACTCTAGCGTGCCTAGCTATGGATGAGAACAATTGGCCAACACTTTCGAATGCTTCCGGTTTCAGTTTCCCTGGCGCGAATTTTAAATGGCTTATACGCCGCCCAGTGAATTCTGCCACACCCAAGGTGCGTGAAAGCGACTGGCACGCACTTCTTGTTCCGGTTCCAATGGCGAAAATTTCGAATTGCTTGCGTATTACCCACGTTTGTCTGCGGCCTGAGGTAGATAAATTGTCTATTTATTACCTTCTCATAATTTTGACGTCTAGAAATTATTGTTATTGTAAATTGTACAGAAACATGCTCTTGAAATTGCAGGCATAGATTCATATATTAACAAAGATTCTTTCTGTATGGCATCTCGTCTTTAGTTTGGAGCAAGTAGTCACTCAGTATGCAATATTCAATAAAGAGGCGGAGTGTCGAAACTTTTTTTTTTTTCAGGGCAAGATAAAAATGAGCACTCAATCGGGGCGCAAATCTAGACCAGTATAGCGGAAAAAGGCTCGATAGAAAGGCAACTGCGTTCCTTAACATAAGCAGATCGGAATAGACATAATAACAGTGAGAACACAACACAAAAAAGTCAACACATTGCTAGTGCTTGCAGAAAACGGTAAGACAAGATGGACATGATCAAAATAAAGGTAAGCCCGTTTCCCTCTTTTATGCACCACTTAGTCGCAATTTTTGAGTATTGTTTAAACTGTCAATCATCGGCAGCACACCAAATATCATATAGGTAATGCTACAAGAGCGCTACTTTACAGTTGAGAAACAAGCTCTTTGGGTTCTTTACTTCTGAAAATGGCTGTGCATAGCTTGTTCGTTCCCATTAGAAATGAGTAATAACAAGAGACGACAAACAGTTCCCCATCATTCGCTGCAAGCTTAATGATTATTATGAAAAAGTTTGACGGCGGGAGTGACGGGAAGTACGAAGTCGACACAGAGCTCGACTATGCAAAGAGTGACAAGTTGAACCTTGCCCGCATAAAAATTATGATGCTTACCACCTTATGTATAATTCATTTTAAAACATTCCCACATCACATGTGTTTTTGCTATCAATATGTGATTTGCGCTAAAACGCACGTAGCGATCTACCGATATGCATCAAATACCCAAAGTTGGCCCGTAAGTGGTTCAGATTACCAAAAATGCAGACACGACCGTCATTGTTATTAGATTTCAAGGACATGCAGATCATTTCAAGAAACTGCACAGCAATTTACTGTCTCTTCGAAAAATGTATATACGTTTGTGCAAATTATTTTATAACCATTAAACTTGTCAAGTTGCATATCAAAACCGAAGACGTAAACCTAACCTTATCTAATTTTCGGTTCATGAATCGCACATGTCAATTGAAACCAACTAGGCAAAACATTCTTACAAACCTCTTGTGAAACTCAGAAAGTACAACTGAAAATCGCCCACACGCGACAAATGGTGATAAAAACATCATAGATATTTGGGAGATGTACAGTGGCCTCAATTATTACAAGAAAGTGCAATTCAAGCAACTGTACATGAGAAAAACGTTTTTTGATGGCACAGTCAGATTAACAAACAGATTGTTAGGCATGCGGTACGTTTTGAGAACAGTGAAATATTGGTGATGACTGTGCACTGTATGACTGTCGCTCTCAGCAACTGTGGACAACTGCAGGTGTTATCTGATTTCCCAACAAGCAGTTTGATCAGAAAGCCAGCAACATAATAAGCTGCCGAGTCATCACTGATGCGTAGAAACATTGCTAGCAAGTTCAGAAAGATCCTCCAAGGAGGGAAAGTCATCATGCTGTGGAAAGCCTTCGTTGCCACAACCGGTTCACCAGTGAGGGAGAATTGCGAGGGCTTATGAAGATGGTCACATCCATCGTCCTCCACATTTTCATATTCGGATAGTTTAAACATTCTGATACAGATATCGTTCAGACCAGAAATAAATTGCGACATATTAGGGTTGATGTTACATCCTTGCTTCTGTCTGATGTGACCAAATATGCTTTGAAGAGGATCCTGCTAGGGTGTACGCGTGAGCAGGTATTAAAAGCCGTAGATCTTTTTTGGATATCGTCCCATAGTTGGCAAACAGCGTCAATTGCTATTCGACAACCAACAAATATTTACGGCTGACGCCTGCCATCAAACTAACATGCCTCAATCTAAAGAAGGTGATCTCGAAGGAAGTCAATCAGCTCGGGATCTCCTTTGTTGATTGCAGATGACGCTCGCGCCACCTGCACTGCGGCAGCACCGCATGCTGATTTTCGTGCTAAAACAGCCAAGAACAAAAACGCCGACAGCATACTTTCTGCGGCATGGGGCCCTCACGCTACATGCGCTACATCGTAAGAAGGACCACAGCCTCCTTTAGTGCCCCATCAAAGTTCTTGCGTCATTCAGGTCGTAGCTTAGGAGTCTCCCAATTGTTATGCTCCATGTGGTGCTCCTCCCGGCGTGATGCACTGTTCCATTTGGCGACGGCGTAGAGCCAATAGTGAAGTTGATGCTTTTTTGTTTTACGGCCATCCAAATAGGCGAAAGGCCCAATTCAACAAATTTTTTCCAACAGGGGAAAATTTGCGTCGACTTCCAAATTCTGACATGCGTAATTGCACATCAGGAAAAACAGTGGAAGGGAATAACTCGGATCGCGCCTGCTGTAGACGAACTTCATCTAATGAAGTAGTCAGCAAATAGGTCCACCTTTATGTAACGAATAAAGGCATTGACGTTGGCCTGATCGGTTAAGGAGTTCATCATTATTTATAAGTCAATTACTTGCCTGGCTGTGACATTTACCATGCCATGTCCTCTCATCGAATAATATATTTGCGGAGGTACACTTACCTACTAGAGCCCAATTTAAGGAATATCTTCGTCACCATTAATATACCTTTAAAGGGCCCGGCGTGGTATCACATATAGAGTGGGGTAGATAACAGACAAAAATAAATAGGTAGCTCGCCAAAACAAAAGTATACCTTCCTTGGTTGAGTTCGTGCAACTCTCGTCCTAAGAGTGCGTCAAGGTGTTGCCGAGTAACGACATATGTTGAATGTGTCACAGTAACGTGAGAGATGATCAACATACCCAATAACCCACTGATTGCCTTTGGACGAGCGGGGAAACGGGCCTATGAGGTCAATACCCATTTGCTCATATGGTGTGGTCGGTGGTGCCACCATAGGTGAGCGGCCCGGTGGAGAAGTGGGGAACTTGAACCACAGGCTCGGCGCACAGGTCACATAACACTGAGTCTTTCGACGCATATTGGCCAGTAGAAGGGTTACTTAATGCGGATAAGGGTCCTTGCAAAAAGCAAGTGCTCAGCTGCATCGTCATCGTTCACTTCGTGTAGAATAGAAGAGTAAAGGCTAGCTGGAATGACGAGCCGAAAGCGCACCGCCACACGAGTACCTTTTCCGGCAGAATAAATAATCGCGAATGCAGAAAGTGTTTTCAGATGCCGGATCACGAGCTTTTTTAAAACGTGGTACCAAGTCTTGGTCGTTGCGTTGTTATCGCTGGAAAGAGGCAAGATCCAGAAATTGCACGGAAATGGCGGCAAGCTAGTCGTCAAAATTGTCATCGTCGCAGTGAGTAGTCGCGAGAGGCAGTCAGCGTCGGCATGCTGGCGACCAGGTTTGTACGACACTTTAACGTTGAACGTCTGAAGGCGTAATGCCTACTGAGCCAAACGACCACACGGTTGCGCAGAGTCACCAGCCAGCAAAGCGAATGACGATCAGGGATGACTGTAAGGGCACGTTCATGAAGGTACAAGTGAAATCGCTGTACGCCGGAAACAATGGCAAGGCACTATTCTTCCGTCACGGTATAACTGCGCTCAGACTTGCTGAGCGTGTGACTCGCGTAAGCGACAAAGTGTTGGTTCCCGATGTGCCATTATATGAGCACAGCACCTACGCTGATTGCACTGGTGTTAGTGTAGACTGCAGCAGGAGCTGTCGGGCCGAAATGACGCAGTATGGGCTGCGAGGTAAGAATAAACTTGAGGTGGGGAAAACGCAGAATCACATTCGGGAGTCAATTTGAATGGAATACCTTTTTGAAAGAGGCATGTAAGCGATTAGGCTATGTCAGCAAACTTGGGGAAGTGCCAAAATTAAGAGCAGAGGCCCAAGAACCTCCTGTAGTTTTTTCGCAGACTTGGGCACTGACAGCTTAAATATTCTGTAGGTCGGGCCTAACACCGTCTTTGTAAACCAGATGCCCAAGCACAACCATCTGGCGTTCCCCGAAAGCGGCGCGTTTTTGAGTCCAGCAAGAATCCGCTATGACATGGTTCGAGAACCACGAGAGCAATCTGTCTACCTGGTTGACATTTCGCCAAAATCTCCTATCTACATTCCCCAACGCAGACCGCCGGGAGAAAGCGGAAGCTGCGGTGCCGACCCCTTCATGGCGGAGGAGAAGAAGCTTCGCCACCTCATGCGTGGGGTCAAGCAGGAGCTTTCTGCACGGCCTTGTGCGCAGCACACCGCGTACTGTAGCCGAATTCCTCACTGAGGCGACCACCACTGGACACAACGCTCTGCCAACGAGCCCGGCAATGCAATCAGCATAAGAGCACGCTCGGCCCTGCTGTTTCTTCAATGTCGCTAGGAAGCGATGTGGTCGCCTTACGTGACCTAATCAGGTCGATCGTCCGCGAGGAACTACAAGCGCTTCAGCTGCCTTTCAGCGCGCCTTTTAATACATAGCTGTCGGAAGTCGTCCGGGACGACGCGCGCCTAGCAGTGCAGCAACAACTCCCTGAGGGTCCTAGCCAGACTGAAGTCGGACCTACATATATGAATCTGTCCTCTGCCGGTCGCCAGCACCTGGCTACGACGTCAATACAGTCAATATCGCGACTCAAGCAGTACAGCAGTCTGGTTTTCCCCGTGTGCCTTCTCGACCAGCCTATCAGCGGCAACGGAAATGGGACGTGTGGCGTGCACCAAACCGGCGGCCCCTCTGCTACCACTGTGGTGAGGCGGGTCATATTTACAGGGCCTGCTCATATCACCGAGTGGGCTTGCGTGGTTTTGCGCCCCACGACCCTTGCCGACGGAATGGCGAATGACCATTCGAAATCGAAGCGCACCTGACGGCCCGTCAGAGGCCTGGGACATACGGCCGCTATGACTCTAGATCGTCCTCTCCTCGGCGTTACCGTTCCCCAAGTCCTAGTCGAGACGCCGGCTATTTTGAGCGGCTTTCTCCCAGTCCAGGTCGGGAAAACTAATTCGAGCGGTCTCCGGAGGCAAGGCCTCTGCTGTCGGGAAAAAACTGAAGATCCTCCGCAGCCGATACGCTGAAACGCTGCTTTCTCACAGGGGCAGGGTAGCAACAGTATCCGACGCGCTACCTCTGATTTGTGTGTGACAATTGATGGTACTGACGCTATCGCTTTACCTGATACTTGTGCAGATTATTCGGTGATAAGCCACGCCCTCGCCCAGGACTTGAGCAAAGTTTTGACGCCATGGTTGGGATCTAGCATTCGCATGGCTGGGGGTCTCCTCGTTAGCCCGGCCGGAAGGTGCACAGCCCGAAGCGGCGTCCGCGGTTTCGTCTACGTCGGTGAATTCGTCGTCCTGCGCGAGTGTTCGAGAGATTTGATCTTGGGCTTCGACTTCTACAGGCAAACGGTACTGTGATCGACCTACATGAGGCGCGAGTTACATTTTCGACAAAGCAAGCCGGGGCGCATAGTGACACAGAAGAACCAGGAGTCAACGCTCTGCGTATTGTCGGAAACGATGTAAGGCGGCCACCACGGTCCAGTGGGCTGGCGTTAAGGAAGAACGACTCGTTTCAGGACTACGAAGGTATTGTGGACAGTACCCCTTCGCTGTTGCTCGAGAAGGGAGTGGCTATTGAGGGCGGTCTTGTCCACCTGAATGACGCCTGTGCAATAGTTTACCTGACGAATTTCACCTATGAAATTGAGCACCTCGTCAAGGGAACGGCTGTCGCAATCCTCCACGATGTGGATGGGCTGCCGAATCTGTTAAAAAAAATGCGCGGGCCTGCTACTGGCTCAGTAGCTCAGCCACCTCCGCTGCCTCGTACAGACAGGAGAGAAAGTAGAGAAGAAAGAAAAAATACAGGGAGAAAGAGACGCGTGCAGCAACAGCCGTCGTCCACCACCTAAGCGGTTGCGGTGCAATGACGGCCTACATTAGATAGATATACAGTGGCAGGCTAGCCCCCACAGCAAGCGGCATTGACCTACCAATCCCAGCCCCATCAGGGCCAGGACCAGCCCCCCTTCACCTCCCTCCACCGTGGATATCAATCTTCACGATGATGCCACACCACGTAACGCTCTTCAGAAGTTTAAAATTAACCCGGGTTTGTCACCTCATCAAAAGAACCTTCTGTCGTCCTTGCGACTTGATTTTAAAGATTGCTTCGCAACGAGCTATAAGGTCGGACGTACGCCGATAGCCAAGCATCGCATCATCATCGATTAGGCCACGCCACCAGTTTGTCAGCGTCCATACCGTGTTTCACCTAAAGAGCGGGAGGCTATTAGAACGCAAGTCGATGAAATGCTTGCAGACGATATTATATAGCTTTCAACAAGTCCGTGGGCATCGCCAGTGGTCCTGGTGAAAAAGAAAGACAGCACATTACGATTCTCCGTTGATTAGAGGGAACTGAATATTGTTACTAAAAAGGAGGTGTACCCACTCCTCAGGATCGATGATGCGCTTGACCGACTCCTAGACGCCAGGTAATTTTCTTCCTTAGATCCGAAAAGCGGATATTGGCACATCGAGGTGGACGAGTGAGACCGCGAGAAAAGGGATTTCGTGACACCCGACGGTCTGTACTAATTTAAGGAGCTGCCGTTTGTACTTTGCTCCGCTCCGGCCACGTTTCAACTCATGATGGACACTGTTGTAGCTGGTCTGAAGTAGAAGGCGTGCCTTGCGTACCTGGACGACGTGGTCATCTTTTCTTCTAGCTTCGAACAACACTTGCAGCGATTGCGCATTGTCCTACAAGCTTTCTAGTCTGCGCAACTATCAAGCCAGAGAAATGTCATTTCGCCATCGAGGAGATCCATTTCTTGGGACATGTGGTCAGCGCACAAGGTGTTCTGCCAGACCCCGACAAGACTTCCACCTTTTTCCAGTTTGCCACGCTCAACCGACGAGAAGGCCCGCCGACGTTTTGTGGGCCTTTGTTTCTATTACCACCGCTTTGTTAAAGATTTTGCTTGCCTTACTGAGCCATTGACAGCCCTGACGCGAAGTAACACACCCTTTTTATGGGGGAGTGCTCAAGGTGAAGCCTTCAAGGAACTCCGCCGCCGCCTGCAATGTCCACCAATATTACCTCATTTTGACGAAAATGCAGACACAGATATCCGCACTGACGCCACCAATGTCAGCCTCGGAGCGATCCTCATACAGTGGCAGGACGGTGCAGATAGAGTAATCGCCTACGCGAGCCGTATACTTTCTTGTTCGGAAAGGAACTATTCGGTTACAGAAAAAGAGTGTCTTACCGTCATCTGGGTTCTGAGTAAGTTTGGACCGTACATCTATAGGCTGTAGAAGAACGGCTGATTGGGCGAGTTGGTGAACCATGATGAACAATAATATAAGTGCGCAACAAAGGCGAGACAAAGAGGAGCCGTCGTCGTTGTCCATTTCTCCTATTTGTCTCGTCTTTGTTGCGCACTTATATTTAAGGAGCTGCCATTTGGACTTTGCTCCGCTCCGGCCACGTTTCAACGCATGATGGACACTGTTTTAGGTGGTCTGAAGTGGAAGCCGTGCCTTGCGTACCTGTACGACGTGGTCATCTTTTCTTCTAGCTTCGAACAACACTTGCAGCGATTGCGCATTGTCCTACAAGCTTTCTAGTCTGCGCAACTATCAAGCTAGAGAAATGTCATTTCGTCTGTCCATCACCTATGGGCGACCGTTTCGAGTCTTCAGTGATCATCACTCGCTATGCTAGTTAGCCAGCATTAAAGATCCTTCTGGGCGGTTGGCCAGGTAGAGCTTCCGGTTACAGAAGTACGACGTGACATTCTTCTATAAGTCAGGCCGGCAGCACCAGGACGCATACTGTTTATCACGAGTGCCCGTGGAACCGGCTACGCAAGACATCACCGATGAGTGCCCCATTCTTTGTGCCGTTAGCTGCGGTCGTCGTGGGCTGCGGTCCTTCATTCTGCGGCATGGAGTACTCTACTAGCGCAACTTTGACAGCACCAGGGAGACGTTTCTGCTTGTTGTGCCATCCCTGTTACGTGCCCGAAATCTTGAGCACTTGTCTTGATGAACCATCCGCCGGCCACTTGGGGGTCAGTCGCACACTGGCAACGATTCGGCTGAAGTACTACTGGCCCAATTTAATACCATCAGGGCGTAAATACGTTGCGACATGCCGCGATTGCCAACGGCGCAAATCTCCTCCTCTGAGACTAGCTGGCTTTTTGCAGCCCATAGCACCCCCAAAAGACCCCTTTTCAGCAAATTGGCATAGACCTCCTCGGCCCATTTTCGAAGTCGTCAGTGAAAAACGGTGGATGGTGGTCGCAACGGATTACCTGACACGGTACGCTGAAACCGCGTCCCTTGCAAGCGGTACTGCTGCTGATGTCGCTGAATTCTTTGTCCACGACATCGTACTGCGTCCTGGTGTTCCTGCAGCTATCGTTACCGACCGGGGAGCTGCATTTATGGCCCGCTTCACTCAGGCTGTACTGAAGCTCCCCACACCAGCCATAGACATACAACAGGCTACCACCCAAAAACAAATGGCTTGATGGAACGCCTCAACAGGACCTTGACCGACATGCTTTCCATATATGTTGATGTCAAGCACAAAATATGGGACCAAATTCTTTCATAAGCAACATTCGCATATAATAACTGCGCAACAAGAAACGACGTGGTTCACTCCGTTTGAATTAGTTTTTGGTCGCCAGGTCACCACCCCCCTGGATGCTAAGCTACCCGTGGACCCCCTGACAGTGAAAATGAACTTGACGTCGAGGTCGCCACTCATGTTCAGTGCGCGGAAGATGCGCGGCAACTGGCCAGACACCGTGTTCACCGTCAGCAGCAGGCCGATGCTGACCGCTACAACCTTGGACGCCGCTACGTTACCTACAACCGGGGCGACTATGTGTGGATCTGGACTCCCGTTCGTCGCCGCGGGCTGTGAAAAAAGTTACTGCGCCGCTACTTCGGCCCTTATCTTGTTGTTCGTCGCCTCAGTGACGTAAAGTATGGAGTTGAACCAGCTTCACCAGCTCATTCATCGCGCAGCAGAAAGCGCAGTGACGTTGTGCATGTTGTACGAATGAAGCCATACTACAAGCGAACTTCCGACTGACTTTCAGGCTGCATGTAGTCTATTCCGTGATGCCAGACTCATGGTGTAACTCTTCCACGCTTTTTCTCCCAGCTCTTCTGTCTGACGGTAACACCGCATCGAGGCGATGCTCCATAAGAGGGGGTAGTGACACGTGCATTAGAGGTAGAGGAAGAAGATGCGCAATCGGACGGAGTACACAACGTTGAAGTGTGGGCCGTTCCTGGTGCCCTCGTTCGCTGGTTCAGCTGTCTCGGCGTCCTCGCTCAGCGGCCACAGTAGTCTTTCTGTGTAAGAACTGTTACGATATCCCCATAATAACTTCACACTTATTTACTTTTGCTAAAGCATCACGTAAAGTGTCGAGAGCTTCACAAAAGGCCGGAATATTAGCGCTTCGGGTGCTGGATATGCAGGCCCATTACAACATTTTTATTGCCTATACAAACACAGAATGACCCAGTTAAATTCAAAAGGACTCACAGTTGGTCAAAGTTAAGCACAAATTTATTATTCGTCTACATTTTATGCCAAAAGAAATAAAAATAGGAGAAGCGCCATGGCAAGAAAAAAACATAATGACAGTACTCACGATTGTACAACGGAAAGCAGTATAAGTCCAAGCAGTATATATCCAGTATATAAGCAGTACCCAGTCGGAAAAAACTACAGCACATTTTCTGATGTTACGACTGAATTTCTGTGCGGTTTTGACGGAAAGCCTGTTGTGACAACAGAACATTCTGTAGTAACATCAGAAATTTCTGTAGTTACAACAGAAAAGTGCTACAGAACTACAGACAACAGAAATATACAACAGAAAAACTACAGTACTACAGAAAAGTACTAGAGAACTACAGGAAAACCTGATGGTTACGACAAAACTACAGGATATTTTGTCGTATTTTTGACAGAGTTCTGTAGTTTTTTTCGACTGGGTATATATCCAAGAAAAGCTTTCACAGGGGACTAATTTTGTCACGGAGGAGTTGGCCGAGGAGGTTACTACAGACGAGAGTTGTATTCAGTCGTAGGAATAGTGGGATTCACGTTTCAGCATGCAAAAACTGATCAGCCCAAATACCATACTAAGAGACGAAAATAACGTTGATCTATGCCGAACAGCTGCCTCGCTTTGCCACTACTGAGGGCAAACTTTTGCCTTGAACCTAATATACGCGTCTTAGAGTTAGTACAAGAAGGGACGGTGATTAAACAAGAGGGATTCTTAAATTTCGCATTCAAGGTACGTAGGTAATGTCACAACTGTTAATGGACCCGTCTGCGGCTCCCTATACGGGTACACGTTTGTGTACATGCAAGGTGTTGAACGTTCATTCCCTAATCTCTTAATTTCTTTCATTGTTATCTCTCATACAGTCATTAGCATGTAGTCATATACGTTAACACATCATGTGAAGCACAACCTGGAACAGATAAAAGGTCCCGCTTTAACCAGCTTTAACTAGGGGCTGCTTGTATGATCGGGGTCTAGGGGTCCCCTGTTGGATAACAATCTCTTGCCTAGTTCAGCGCTCCAACCGAAAATAGTGCGTAGTGAAATCATGTTCCTTTGAAAAGTTACTGTTTTTCTAGTTGTGTACGTCTTCGAATCAAAGTACCAGCTATTGCTTCAATAGTTTCATCGCGGGGTCTTGCTTTTCTGTGTGGCTGTGATTCCGCGGGAAAATCTAAACACAAGATTTTGAATTTTGAATGAATTAGTTAATAAAATCCATGGACAGCGTCTGCCGTAGGTGAAGTGGATGGTTTTAGTATTCAGATTCATGATCCTTGCCGTTTATTATCAAAACAAAGAATGTGACATTCCTTTGCGAAAATAATTTAGAGTTCAATCCAGGTGCCTTCATACCGTCCATCCATTATATCAGGGAGACTGCATAACATGGCGTTATTCTTTCTCAGGATATCAGATGTTGCATTTGAAATCGCAACGGTGTTGTTGCGTCAAGGGCGCAATAAAAATATGCTTGTCATTAAATTAATGTCATGAAATTATAACTCTTTGACGATCTGTCAGCGTTCCACGCAAAGAGCTATGCAATACGTATTTGGAAATAAGAAAGTCTTGCATGAATTTTAATGTTTATTTCGCGCAAATTATATGACCGAATCTATCCTCAGTCTTGTTACCGTTCGGCGCCCCTCTTCATCTGCAATTGTGGTTCAGTGGTGTAAGGTGCTGGATATTTTATAGAATCCGTGACAAGTTCTCGTTTCACAGGAACTGTTGCATTTTTGCTAAAAGAAGAGCCAAAAGCAAGGAATGCTACGCTGGATACTTTGCTGCGAGTTTTATTTAATGTTCCCCTTTATCTCGTGTAATGGCTGCAAAAATGGTAAGCTCTAAAAAAAAAAAGAAAATGAAATGAAATGAAGACGTATAGTTAATGTAGTAAAGTCTTTTTTTAGGAGTCTTGCCATGTGACATAAGATGGAACAATCGCGGCACTATAGAAGGTAGTGGAGGCAAATTTTCACCTAGTAACACATGCAAGCTCCGTCTCTAAATGATGAACATGTCTTTATCTCTTTTTGCCCGTTCGGATTACTGTAATTGTTTCTTCTTTGTGGTCACTGTTTTTTAATAGTTAGCATAGGTTTTTGTGAAGATATGCAATTAATATGAACAAAAAAAGCGACCGATAAAAACCAATGCTTGCATCAATTCTGTCCTTTGGAGTTCTTATTTTTGGCGAGTCTTGACATTAAGGTAAAATAATGAATCTCTTCTTCTGGAAAACAATGTCTGAACTTAAAACGTATGAACGCAGGTGGATCCAATCATGATGTAGAAAATTATACAGAAATACAAAACAAAATGATTCACCGTCACCAACAAGTTTACAGTATAGAGCTAGCCTTTTTTTTTTCTGTGATGGAACAAGCAGAGTCCTCCGGGCTGGTATCGACTACCTCTTATTTAATATTATTTAATACCTTCTGTTGTCATCGTAAATCATACGACTGTTTTTGCATTGGGATTCCATCGAGCCCACCCAGCCCTCGGTCGGCAGCCGAGCCCGCGTCTTTTAACTGAGGAGTTGAATCCCATGCGTAAGGGCCGGTATCCAAGAAGTCAAAAATATTTACCAGAATAATCCTGCCGTAGCCACTACGACAAGGAACTGTGGCAGGTCTAGGCATAGCGTTTTGCCTAAACCTAGCACAGCTGCCATTTACATAAGTTGCCTGTTCCTTAAAAAAAAGCCCTCCAACGCGTGGACTCATTCGCTAAACTGAGGTCGGTCTAGGCATAGTGCTTTCATGGCAATCTGCCCCTTTATACTGGCTGCTTCTTTATTAAGAAATCTGCCATCTTCTTACTGTTCTATCCCTTCCTCATACGCAGGGGCAGAGGAATACGGGGTTTTGCAGGTAAAATTGACTACGTCCATGGCGAATATGATTTTGAAATTCTTCTACACAACTGTCGTAGGCAACGGATTCATTATTTTTTTTTTCCGTGCATTTGTTGTATGTTACTTTTGTGTTCCGTACATTCTTGTGCATGGCGCACAGAACCCTGGCCTGTCAACAATGGCCTAGAACATACAGCTGCAGGGAAGACCAACATATTATTTACTGTATTTCTTTTAATATCTACAATTTTTTTTCTAAACCACCATGAAAGATATAACAGAATCTCCACGCTAGTTGGTAGTAAACAATTTAATGGTTTGCCCTCATTGACTGACTCCCTTTAAGTAACTAGATTACAGAAAAATAATGCATGGAGGAATACGATCAATGTTTATGATAATTAGCCCAGTTTTTAACATTTTGAAATCGCCATTGCGTTTCTTAATATCGGGCGCTGAATTATAGTCTCCCAAAACTGCCCCGACGAAAAAGAACACACACGATACGCTACTTTAACGGTACAGCCCACTAAACACGGGCCGGAGGAGCTCCTCTACCAAAAAAAGAACATCGATCAAACTGAGATTATAAATCTTTGTTTATACTCATCAGATGTTGGCGTCCGACCGGTAATTCTTTTGTGAGATTGCGAAACCGACACGAGAAATGCTTATGCAGGCACTCGCTTGTGAGAAACCCAAGCTGGAATTTGAGATTATACGTTGGACGTAGCCGGTGATGCACTCGGCGCAGCACTACACACGACTGATGGCTCGCTTGCCGACCCCATAAAATCAAGATAAGCGTGTCTATAATGCATTCGCTTAAAATAAAAATAATTTTCAGAATAACCTTTCTGCCCGGACAATTTGTTTAGCAACTTTAAACTAAAGTGAAATGATTAAAATGTTCTCTTGTCTCCATATTAACTAACCAAAATATGAGTACGCTGAAGAATATAGAACTAGCAAAATCTGCTCGCCGCCGCATTATCCTACATAATCGTGAAATTAAGATTGTTGGCAGTAGCTTCAACTTGCTAATAATGAAGCTACACAGTCTGATAATCTCTGCACAAAGAAGGGACGTTTGGATCTGTGCTGTTTCTATTTTTATTTCAACTGCGTTATAAGAATTCATGTGATATATAGTCGAAAGGCAACGAGCCCGTCACTGATATTATATCTTAGTGGTAAAACTGACGTCAGACCTTAACTTCAGCATAGTTTCGTACATCACTAAACTAGCCGTTAGGGCTCGCATCTATCCAATTTGATTGGACCATGGATAGATAACCCCCGCTTGCAGAATAAGGTGATGTTTTCTTTTAACACGTATGCTCCAGTTAACATAGCTACTAATTAACGATGAAGTTATGAAACTGTTTAAACTTCGGAATTTAAATTAGCTATATTATTACCTCGATGGCGTTAAGAGTACAGTTGCTCAAAGAGCCCGCTGCCGACGTCGCTGTCGGCATTGTGTTATAATATGCTCCTGTCTGTAGGTTCAGATTACACACCATTTCGAAAACGGAACTTACAAAGGTAACATTACCAACTGAAATCGGCCTTTAGTGATAAAAACATGCTGATTTTTGTTTTGCAAATAATTGAAAGCGTTTAAAGAAAGTCACCACACAGACTTATTTTCAAAGCTAGAAGGCGTTGGTTCATGTGCTCTAGCTCTACACTTGATAAAAATCTTATCCGTCACAGGTCTGAAGTCGACAGCATCCATTGCTCCTTCCGGCATCCAAACTATTTAAGACATCTACCCCCAGGTTGTTTTTTTGGTATAATTCTATTCCTACTCTGATTCACCGATATTCGGGCGTCGCTTTTCTCATTACAATGTTTCCTCTATGCTGACGGCATGGCAGTGTATAAGTTCTACTAATGTATTTACTGTATTGTTTTGAACGCCGACTTTCTAACTATCTCTGGTTCGGTTTGTACGCGACAGAGGCTGTAAGGCACCGGTGTATTAGTGTAACTATAATTTGCTCAAAAATAAACATTGTTGAAGATAATTCTGCTGTGTGCAGTTAACAGGAGAGATTGAGGTTATTCAACTCATAACACGCGTTCATCATTTCATGTTGCAAAGTGACTTTAGATGTCATGTGCAACAGTGGGTTCGAACCGGAACTTTCAAGCTAACATTTTCGAACAAGAAGCGTGAGCGTCCTCAATATTGTTATATTGGAAATAAGTTCTCGCTTAATTTCGTACCATTGCATTAACAGTTTTGGCAGTTATACAAACATAAATTTAGTACTTGTTAGGATGTTTTGGGCAGATCACGTAATATCATCCGGAGAGCTGCAAAATGTAATAAGAATATTCGAGTTGGCAGTCGTAGCTAGCTCATTTTGTTTAGTTTCTAAACAATTACACTTTTTTACTACGAAAAAAAAAATGTGCGAAACCAATCCAACAGAAAATGAACAGAAACACAGGCCACAAGCGATACCACCACCACAAAGCGAAACGAACACCACTATTAGCGCTTGTGATTGAGTTCTTACCCTTTGTCCGTTTTCGTCGTTTCGCTCTTTTACACCATGGACCAATACCGATATGCCCAAACTTCCACACTGTTCTACATCATGCGCCAGGGCGCTAAAGCAGCTTTCTTGTTAAAGCGCGAAGTCTATGGCTTCCTGGATATATGACAGTGACTGAACTTTTAATGATGAAAGAAGTAAAGGCAGCTGGGCATTAATATGGGAAATGAATAAAATATCCAGCCACAAGTCTCCTGCTGAAATTAAAAGTAGCGTTGTAAAGCACAGTTCTTTCATAAAATATTGATAACTTAAAATTGCATGCATGGTCATTGACGTACTAAATTAATGTATTTTGTATTATCTTAGTACTTTTATTTATTTAAACATGACGTTCATCTCAGAACCAGTTTTAAATTAAGTCACAGAACGGACGGAATACTCTGAGAATAATGGACAAATAAACAACGGTTAGGCTCATGCGCAGGACAGCAATTGTTTTGCATTTGGTGTTGATATATTGCTGCACATGATGTCTGAACTGGAGTTATCATCACATGATGTGCCATTCACCCACGTTCCCTGTTTGTTTGTTGGTTCATAGGAAGGGAAAGGCGCAGTATTTGTCACACTTGCTCTGTGGACACCTGAACCGCGCCGTAAGGGAAGGGATGAAGGTGGGAGTGAAAGTGGATAGAGAGAAAGGGGAGCCGTAGTGGAGGGCTACGGAGTAATTTCGACCACCTGGGGATCTTTAACGTGGTCGAAATTACTCCGTAGCCCTCCACTACGGCTCCCCTTTCTCTCTATCAACAGCAGCTATGGACGAAAGTAGCAGTTCGTGGTGCAGTGGTAAGACGGCCGACTACTGTGCCGGAGTACCCGGGTTCGAACCCGACCTCGGCGGCTGCGTTTCGATGGAGGCGAAACGAAGAGGCGTCCGTGTGCTGTGCGATGTCAGCGCACGTTAAAGATCCCCAGGTGGTCGAAATTACTCCGTAGCCCTCCACTACGGCTCCTCTTTCTCTCTTTCCCCTTTCACTCCCACCTTCCTCCCTTCCCTTACGGCGCGGTTGCGGTGTCCACAGAAAAACAAGTGAGACAGTTACCGCGCCTTTCCCTTCCTATAAATAAATCAGTTTAAGTAGCAGTTCGTCGAGAAATGATTGAGTCCAGTTCCGAATTGGAGAAGCTTGCCTGCAATTTTGCCGGCGGTAAGAACGAACAGTGAAACAACGGTGGTCTAAAGTTTTGCACATTTTGAACTTATTAGAGTAAGGTCAATACGGCGGCCCTAACTGTCTATATCATTTAATTGGTATGGTCTAATTTTGTGTCGTATGTTTCAGGATTACGTCAATAATTCACGATTGTGCTGCGTTGAAATTCTTTCCATTAGATTACAAGACCTAATGGGCTGGCCTCCTATACAAAATACATCTCATTAAGCCGCAAACTAGTCACCTGCATTAGGGATAGCACGTCCTGTCGATGGTTTCAGCTTACTTTTGGCCCCCTAGACATAATAAATACTTGCAGAAAATGAGAAGAATATGCAAAATTTCTATATTGTTCTTCACGGACAGTGGTACATCGCAACTCGTTAAAGGTTGAAAAAAATGCATAATTAAACAATGTGCTATTTATGCTACACATAAATTAGCTAATATTACTTCCCGTCTAATATGTTACAGCAGTTCTTGACACAGTCAGATGATAGTGTGTAAATACCATATAATTTTCCCTCAAGCATTTGAACGACGCGCGTGTACATCTGTGAGTCAGATTACGGGTGCAATTTTTTCCTTATTGTTGCCTTCAGTTCCTTTGCTTTGAATCATATTTCACTGTACTTTTTGTAGTTTATTCCCCTCCCCAATACATTCCCTTTTGGAAGCAATGCGCGCAAAACAAATAGAGCCACATAAACGTCTGCATTTAGTTAGAACCGGGTAATGGCGGATTATACTTGACTTGCGCCTCAGCGCACTTCTCACTAGCTTTAGAGAAGCTGGTTGGTTGGCTTATAAGGTTTAACGTCCCACAGCGACTCAGGCCATAAGGGACGCCGTAGGGCAGATCTTCGGAAATTTGGACTATCTGGGGTTTCCTAACATGCAATGACATCGCGCAGCACGCGGGCACCTTGGTTTTTGTCACCAACGAGGCTGCCGCCACGTCCGGGATTCGATCCCGCATCCTTGAGCAGAATAGTCGAGCGCTATAAGCCCTGCATCACCAAGGCGGGGCTTAGAGAAGCGTCAAGGGTAATAAAGAGATATTGTGTATGGAATAAAGCTCCGAGTACTTGCAACTGGGCATGTTTATTCATATGATCAAATTTCGTGAAAATATAAGTAGAAAGTGAACAGAAAGGACACCTTTATAAGCCCGTGCACTTGCTCCCACTCTTGTATATTCTTGAGCAAGGCTGCGATTTGGAACCAGTGGCTTCGGGACTATGTAGTGTGGTCGATTTGCCAGCATTTTGAAGGTATTGCTGCTTTTCCTCGTCGCGTTGTTCGAAATGTTTAGTGTCGAGTTCAGCTCATGAGGCACAATTATAGAACTGACCACGGTAATTCGTCGAAAGTGTTAGTATACCGGTTAAAGGCCCGGCAGTTCGAAGAAGTGTTCCACCAGTGAAGTAGGTCTGGGACAATAGATTTCTCCCTGAAAGAATTGCTGTGCAGCTTCCGGCAGAGGGCGCAGAAAGAGAAGAAGGTCCAGTGCCACACTTCATACTTGCCTTTCCATTCGAAGTACCTACTGTATAGGCTGAAATTACTGGCCACTTTTTTAAGGTAGACCGCAAGGTCCTTGGGTGAGTTGAAACTCAGGGCATCGATAAACGACCCCGGTGGCGCCACGCGCCTGTAGTTGGCCCCGCCAAATACCACGGGGACAATATCGTACTTGAGTACCTTGAAGAGTTTCTCTGTGACGTAATCCTTACAGATACAGTTCTCGAAGGAGAAGTAGAAGTAGTAGTTTTTGGCAAAAGAGCGGTAGCAATAGTCCTCCTTGCTGCGAGGGCACTCCTTGTCACCACATTCTCCGTACACATCTATGTGTATGTACTTCTTCAGCTCGATCACATAGTCTTCACGTCTCCCGGGTGTGTCGCAGTTGCTCACGGCCCAAGCGGCCATCTTAGATTTGCTTTGCCAGATAAGCCTTAGGGTGTCATTGGGGTACATATCACGACCGGAATTCTGAAGGGTGAAGTTGCCATAGGGTTCTAGGATGTCGGAATCGAGCCTGCGAATGAGCAGAAAAAGGCGGAATGAAACGTGAGCTCGTTTTCTACGTTTATTGCATAACAATTCCATATACTTATTAGAGTAATTATTAAACAACGCATCACAACTCACCAGTACAATAACACCACGTAAACATGCACAAAGGTAGACATGCCATGACCATGTATGCTGTGGGCAATTCTGTTCAAAGGACACCTTAAACGTACCAAAATGAAACGTTGTTGCTCAAAATTTACTCTGTTTTCATCTGTCTATGCACCCATGAATAGATGAAATATAAAAAAAAAATCAGATACCATTCTTATCGTTGCGAAAGAGAAAAATTATGCGCGCCGTTTACTGGACAAAAACTGGCTTCCGGGGAAAACATAAAGGATAATCCACATAAAAAATATGCCCACAGTATTACGTAATACAATTGAGTCATGAAGCCAGTAATTGGCTCAAATCTGCGTGGGAGCATTTACTTCTTTTATTAGAACTAGTGAGCTGAGGTCACTGTTTCAGACTGGACCGCCGCGTTCCTGTGTAGAGCAGTCGTCTTCCTCAAACCTTTAGCCGTGAAAGAAGACGCCTAATGCTGCGCGGAAGGCATGCTTGCTCCACTAGTAGTTGACACTAATCCAACCTCAAGTGTACTGCTGGACAACATAGCCCTCAGGCCCATCATATCACCATTTACTCAAAATTTTTCATGCGTGAAACAAACATGAATCTGCGCAAAAAGCACTATTGCTTCACTACTTGGCGCTGAGCTGAAGACATCGCTATTTGACCTCCTGATTCTCACTCTCGTCATATAGCAGAGGTATTTTCTCCAGATATGAAGCCGAGAGCAAAGACCCTTAAACATTCAATAAAGGCATTGTATCTGTAATATTTGGCATTGTATTCGGCGCTTACTGCATTGCTGCTTGGTGACCCGGCCCTAGCAGCACATAGCATAGGTCACAGCACAGTCGCTTTCTAGGAACCTCCAGCCCAGAACGAAGATGCCTAAATCTGCGTGGAAGGCATTGTATATTTAATACTTGACATCAATCGTTGCTTGATGATTTTGCCCTCGTACCTGATATATAGCAGAGTAGCTTCCTGCAACCTTGGAGCTGAGAGCACCAAAGATGAATTAATAAAATACAGTTAGACAAGTGTGGCGAGTACAGGGCGTCATGCCTCTAGAGGAACGTCATACAAACAGGCGAGGGCCTAACGGCGGGTTACGCAACGGTCAATTTAGTCACTCAACTGCGGCAATAAGCAGGATCGACTCATCGACGACCAACCTGCAGATGACCTCAATGATGGTTCTCTGCAAAAATATTTTTTTAAGAGCGCGACCGTATTAAAAGAAAATAACATTTAAGCTCCACCTTTGGAGTGAGAAAGGCTTCCGCGTTCTACTTACCTTGCGAAATCTGGCTTTCGTACACGGGTATTGCGAATCGCTGCAATATTTTCTTATCTTTCGCCCCTTATATTCTACATATACTGCCTAGCATACAGTTTCAATCTGCCACATCTTGTGAAAGACAACCCAAAATAGATATAACGTCCCCCTTTAACAAAATTACCATCATCTTAGGGGGAAGTTCATTGCCCAACCTGAAGCAATACATTTGCCCTGCAGGGTCACAGGCCTCCCGGGCCACTAATAGTTTTGGTAGGCGAATAGTTTTATTTGAGTTGGTAATAGCTCCAGAAATCCAAATTGGAGAGATCTGCACGTGTGATGCGGGCTCGCGCACTCCAACTCTCGCTCTGCAGTGGCTTCATTGAATGCGGGTCATGGCTTCATCTAATTACTTCTTGCCTCACTGGTAATGCTGTGAGCCCCTTTAAAACGGTAACAAATGTGGCTCACACTGCAAAATGGCCCGAATGGGGTGACAGGAACGGGATTTGAAGCCAGCTTAATTACTTTTTGTATGTGGCATGTAATGTCTGAAAGCGAATCAGACTATGAGAGGTGCCACAGTGGAGGGCTCCGAAAAATTCAACCACCTCTGTTTTTTTCTTTTGTAGGGTTTAACGCCCTAGAGCGACTCAGGCGATGTGGTACTCCGTAATGGGGAATTTCGATAATTTCAACCACCTGAAGATCTTTAACATGCACTGACATCGTGCAGCACACGGCGCCTAGCCTTTCGCCTCGATCGATATGCGGCCGCCGCGGCTGAGATTCGATCTCGTGTGCTTAGGTTCTGCAGGGGAGCACCCTGACCGTTGTGCCTCCGCGGCGGTGCTGAAATGCCATTGTCTCTGCGCACACAGTCGGAAGTGTGAAATTGTTCCTTCTCTACGCCGGACTTCACTATGCATGGGCCCCTGGCGCAATTCCAGTGGTGGCAGTGTGTTACGATGGAGGAGAAACACTGAACGCATCTGTGTGCTGTGTATGTCGATGCAGTACGTTAAAGAAACACCGGTGACCGAATGTAATCAGGAGCCACCTACTATGGAGTCCGTAATAGCACATTCTCGCTTCGGACTGTTAAGCTTCACGATCAAGTCCAGTTCTCTCTTTAAAAACTATAGATGCGTCCGAGTTTTCCAAAAAAGTTTATTTTCAAGGAAGCCTTGACGTATTTCAGGTCTAGGTTAAGCCATTTTGAAGTTGCAAGAGAGATGTGACTTACGGAATCTGCAGGCAATTGCTGTACCATAATGCCATTGTAATTTTATGATCATTACCCAATTTAAGGCTGATCTACAACGCTATACAGATAAGCAAATATAATAGTCATAGTCAACTGCTGTCGTAAGTTGGAGTCGATGTCCTGGAAAAACTTGAAGTGAAGTAGCCTTCCTTCTACATAACCGGTTTTCGCATGGACAGATAATGTCTTACAGGGAACTGTGGGGCACTCGTGTCTTCTTGAGGAAAGCGAGCAATGCAACAACACAAACCATTCCGTATTGTGCCTGTACCACGAGATAACTACCTATATCCTCTTACACACCACATTCGGGACATTGTGAAAACGATGCCCGATCCATTTTACACGTCCACGCAGGTAAGAGGAAAAAGAGAGTAAAAGAGAGGTTGAGGGCGAATAGAGAATAATGATGCCATACTTCAAGGAAATTATTTGTGGGGGTCTACGTCACTCAGGAAACTTCGCTCGCACTGCGCCAGAATGGCAGAAAAAGCTCTACGCACATATCTACCGCAGATACCAGTCATCAATACATGTGCACGTATACCGGTAAGGTTGCAGACAGGAGCTGTGTATATTTACATGCAGGCACAAGCGCTAAAAGCGCACATCGCTGCAACAGAACAAATTCGAAATTCGCATTCGCCTATTTGCAGCAGAAACGTCTTCACATGTTGGAGGAGAAATAAATATGCACGTTAGGTGCGCACTATAAACGTTTCTTCGCCAACAGCACACCGCACGCGAACTTCAAAGGCGGGAATCTAGAGTCACCTATTTCTCATAAAAACTTGGAGGGGCTTCATCGTACGCCAGTTATCAGACAGTTTTGCCGTGACATCTAGAGCAGCTTTCTCAGAAAAAAGCAGCTGTTTAACAACCTGAGTGCAGTGTCCATAGCCCTTCTATCGTCAGTATATGGTGAGGCCACAGGCAAATAACGTGACATATTTTCTTTCGAACATTACACCTTAAACATTTCGGGCTGGCTTCAAGTCCGATCTTATAAAGGTAGATTTTTTGTATACGCTAGACTAAGCCGTAACTGATGGAGCAGAGTTCTTTGTCTGTTAACTTTAGATGGTAGGCGAAGTAGTACACCTTCATCAAGGCCATAGATGAAGCCTTGCTGATGGTTCACACTGATCCCACTGTTCCAGTGTAATTGCATGGCGCAGTGCACTGAATTAGTGACTACAGCCTCATGCCTAGAGAAATAGATATGGAAGCCTGGTCAGCATGGACGAGTTTATCTTCTGTGTCAACGCTTTCATTTATGATATACCGGAATGGCTGGGTACCCACTGAAACATGATGGAATGTCAATGCTAGAATGCCTAACTAGCTGAAGCTCAATTTGTCCGATCAGCTGCTCGAATGAACTTGGTTTTATGTAAGGATTAAAAATCTACAAGGCAGTCTTCAGTAGCACAATATTTTCCAGTGATTGTACAGTCGAAGATCGCAAAAGAGCAGGGTGGTTTCAACCGCTTGCTTTGATTCGAACTAATTGTATTAAATTCAAAGTAGGCTCTGCATACAGAATCCTTTATGAACTGCGGCAGAAATTCTCGGCTAGCTATCTCTAAATGGCGGCCAGGTTTCATTAGTAAGCATTACGAAATGATAATGCTAAGAGGTTTCGATGGCGTCTCATGAAGAACTGCACTGCTCGCTGCCACCTGCGGGACTCCAAGAGCTATATATACCCCTGTACAAACTTCGAAATGGTCAAGGTGTTAAATCGAGGGCGAAAGTAAAGGTTGTTGGTACATTATACGACAGGTGCTTTGTTTGTTTAGTGATTTTAGGAATAGCGGTTTCCTCGTTGCTCAGTTGGGATTCATCGGATCAGATTAGAAGGCGAAGATAGAGATCTGACATTCGAGTCTACAGTTCATCGCCGCTGAAGACAGATATTAACGACGTACATAAAGTGTATATCAATGATCGTGAGCTTGCCAGAGTAATCAAGGTCTAGAATTATTCAACTGAACATAACGTCTTCGAATACCTGGTAACTGGATGAGGTCGACGTTTTTAAGGCACTGTAACAATTGTCACACAGTGACGGTAATATTTTACCGAAAGTGGGCCTATCGAGTGGTCATGACCAATCGTTTGCATTGGTTGCTGGAGATAAAAAAGAAATGTTGCCAGCAGGCATTCACATATGCCCAAGCCTGCAATTTTCCTGCGCTGAATCGGGAAGGCCAGCCATTACCGTGTTAAAGAGCGTAAGACGAAAAACACATGCTAGGGAGACGCGTATCCCGAAGCAATTAACAGAGTGAGATGGAAAGCCGAGCTATATCTTCACAATTGCTACATAAATGCATTACGCGAAAAGGCATATGATGTTAACTGAGACGCGTATAATCGTCCTGCAAGTGTAAAACCATGCTACTGTCTGCAGGAAAAATATTTTTGCTGCAGTTTTATGGCCGACATTGGCAGTACAATTTCTCCCGCCTGGCAGACCGGTTGCTCAGAGTGACAGCACTTGAACACTAGCTCCTTTCAAGAATAGTTGCACTTGCGCTTATCAATCTACAATCCCCGCTCAATTCTATTCCAACATAAGCGGCCCTTTTGGCAGTTTAAGCTCTTTGAGCCGGAACAGCAGATATAGATCAAAGGCAGCAATCATGAACTAAAAAAAATCCCAAGCTGAAGAAATTTTTTCGGGTCATCAGGCTCCATCTCTGGAACATGTCAACGCAGGGTCTCAATCAAAAAGTAGGAGCCCAACACAACGTGATTTTTTAACACCTTAAGTCGTTCGACACACTTGGTCAGGTGCACAAAAATGTGTACTGGACACGCTCTTGTCCAGGATAGCTGATTATCTTGTCACTTATGAGTCCTTCTTGCCGTTTTCTGGCCGTAATCTGAGTGCTGAGAACCATGGGACATTTTATGAAGCAGCTCGAGCAACTCAATTACACGACGAGGCCCTTTGTGTTTTCGTGGAATCAGTTGTCTGTGGGGCACTTCTCGCTGAGTACACGAAAACATCCAATTTCCACGCAGAGAACGTGCCACTTCCAGGCCTAGGCTAGTTGGTCGGTTAGGGTTAGGGACCATTATGAAAGGTATTCGTTGATGTATGATGCTCACACGGAAGGGGCTGGCAATAGAAGTCGCTGCATGGTCTCTATCGCAGCTGTCACAAGCATATCCTATTTTGCAGGATTAATCTTTTGCACCACCACACTGTTTACCGCGCATATCCTAATTGCAATATTTGATCACATGCACAAATATGTAGCACCTAAAAGACCAAAAACACGTTTAAGTGAACAAAGTGAAAGGAGGTTTCGCGATCTTGAGGTCATGTTTTCGGAGCCTTCTCACAAGCGGCATATTGTGAGTCTCCATTGCATAGGCTGCGACCACGCGCATTTATCCGGACAATGATCGGAAACGGAGTAACCCCTCACAAGAGGAGAAGCAGAGAGCATTCTGGGTTGAAAATGAAAAAAGATTGACATGGGATGACACATATTGCCTCGTGGCATGAGGCTCGCTCATTACGAGGAAGGTGTGTCGAATTACGTGGTAGCACTAAGTAACCATGTTCCTGAAGAGAAAACAACTCATTTTGCAGAGTCTCGAATCCAGGCAATGATAAACACAGCGTTGGGAGCACAGGAGCGCCGAATTTTGACAGACCTGCTCTCCAAGCATATTGAGGTTTTCGACTTCGCCAGAGATCATCAGCCACCGATTCCAAATTCTCGCATCCATCATTCGATTGATGCTGGAATTTCTCGCCCGATTGAGGACCGCTTTTACTGGCCGAAAATGCGTCAAGTCATTCAGAGCTATGTAGCCAGTTGCGTCAAGTGCCAGCAGTGGAAGCTCCCTACTTCCCGTCCACCTGGACCGCTGCACCCTATTGCGTCTCCGACTACACCCTTTGAGCAGGTGGGCATCGACCATTTGAGTCCTTTTCCGCGATCTTCTAACGGTAACCGGTGGATAGTGGTATGTGTTGACCATCTCACTCGATATTCAGAAACAGCCGCAATACCCTCAGCCACTGCTTACGAACTATCCCTATTTCTTCTGCGATTTCTCGTCCTGTGCCATGGCCCTCCTCGGGTTCTGATCAGTGACCGTGGGCGCCAATTTACTGCTGAAGTTATCGAAGAACTCCTTCGTCTATGCACCTGCGAATACCGTCATACAACGCCGTATACCCCGCAATCGAATGGACTTGTTGAACGGACCAACCGCACTCTGACCACTATGTTGGCGATATACGTGGATTCTGATCACAAGAACTGCGATGAAATCCTCCCTTTTATTACATTCGAGTATAACACTGCACAGCATGAGACGACTGGCTACAGTCCGTTTTACCTCCTGTATGCTCGAGTTCCCCGCAGTTGTCTTGATACCATCCTTCCTTTCTTCCTTCACAACGAGCCTTCTATCGCCACTACTTTATGTCGAGTCGAAGAAGCTCACCGCGTTGCCCGCCTCCGCATCCTAGACTCACAGGAACGTTCGAAGGAGCGTTATGACAACCGACGCCCACATGTCTCTTATGTGCCCGGTGATTTAGTGTTGCTGTGGACGCCGCTGCGCAAGTGTGGTTTAGTCCAGAAGCTGCTGTTTCGTTATAGCGGCCCTTTTGTCGTTTTGGAGCGCCTGAGTGACGTGAACTATGTAATTTGACGCCGCACCGAAAGTGGCCGATGCTCACGCCGGACCCAGGTGGTGCATGTGGCTCGGCTAAAAAGGTTCCATCCCCGGCACCTTCCTTAAACTGCTTGTCCTGGGGCTTCGTCTGCGAGGGGCGAAGTGTCACGTGCTTCGGGGCGTCAGGAAAGGAAGAAGAGGCTAGAGAGAAGAAGAAACGGAAGACACAGTGGTGTGTGCTGGTGTTCCTTGCGTGACTCGCAGCGCTTTAAACTACCAATAAACACCCCCGTTACGTACTGAGTACGTAACAATATATAAGTGCTTAGCCCTGAAAAAAAAAAAAAACGATCGCGGGAAAACGGAGAGATAATAGCAAAGAATCGCTTCTGTCCTATCCTGTTTACAATTTTCTGCGGTAAATATTTCAGCGCTTAACACTCAATGAGTTCATGTACCAACTAGCTGGTCGAAACGTTTTGCTTAAGCACCAAAAAGGAGCTACCTAAAAGGACCAGCTGATCGATTCTCGTCTCAGCGGCCATCATAATGGTTGGAATTGATGCATGCGGATCCGTAGCAATGCATCAAATATGGCAGTGCCTGCTTCTGCGTGCACTTAGAAGTGCGCTGGTAACCTTGGACCGTGAAACGGAGGCCTAAAATACAGACATATGGACAACTGCTTGATGTAGGAGCCATAGAGAGCTACAGATTAACACCCCTCCCCTTCCCTTATTCGGTCAGTATTAACCAGGTTGAGCTTAGCTGCTTCAAAGGTGTCAACCTCCATATCAACTACATTAACTTGCGTTCGCGATTTATACGGCTGCTCCTTTAGCAAGGCTTATCAGGATTCCCCAAGCAAGTAAAGAAGCTTGAATTACAAAGATTTTATGCTATATAATTTTGCTTTGTTTTCTTCCAAAAGATGGCACTGAAGCACAGAGGAACTTACCGGTAGGTAAAGGTCCAGTTGAAGGTTTCGGTGAGACCCTTGAATGTGTCCAGAGGGGTTAGCCAAGGAGGCTCGAGGGACCAGAAGACCCACTTTTGAAATGGGCTCCTTTGCTCTGGCATGAAGCTTGTGTTAATGTCGTAGCCATGGAAGACTACGGCGTCGCTAATATTTAAAGTACGACGGTCGTTACTCATATGGCAGCGATCAGGGCAACGTGTGATCCGGCTCTCAGGATTCTCTTCCTCTAAAGGCCAAAACCAGACGCCATAAGCTGTAGTCCAGAAGAGGATCCTCGGCAGATCGGGCGGCGTCAAACGGTGGTGGAACGATTTCCAAGCCAACGTTTCCATCATACCACCTGCGAAAGGATAAAAAAAATACATGGTTTTTACCAGGGACATTGAATAACATATTTCTCGTTAGCTGAAGCTTCGTTAAATTAATCGTAGTTTCCATCTTTAAAATGGAATGCGGTATTCGTCATCCTTTTTCGTAGGATGTATTCCTTGGGCACTGTCCTCCAAAGGACAACCGCGCAAAATTTATTTGAGTGGACTGTATGTTTCCCATATACAGGGCATACCCTTGAAATTGTATGTCACATAGAGTGGAGCAATTTTGAGTTACTTCCTTAGCAGATATTCTTTTCGAGTGTTTCCAGCCTGTCGACAAAGTGGAATTAAATTGAGCAAACGTGTGTCCATAAACTGTGTCCTACTTAAATTTCCGTTCAGTTTAGTCATAGCCCTCTGAATATGAGCTGAAATTTCATTTCACAGTATACAGTAGATGCTTCGGCCTTATTGGCGTAGTGTAATATTTTACAGTACGCGCCCCCGCACGCCACAGAATCGCCAAACGATCTGTCTAGTATGCTTGTCGAAGTTCTTGAGGGTTAAACTTTGGCGTTGTAATTAGAATTGTATTTTCATTGCAGCATCGCGTACAGGCTTCTATATCTAATTTGTAGCCGCTGAACGTTTCCCCATCCTGCTATCTTAGGTAAAAAGCTCCTGTGCTTACTATTTTTGTGTTTTCATTACTTTTTATTCATAGCTTTCCATGAGAACTGCTTTGCTGGATCGCAAATTGGTTCATGTATATTTGAGCGCTCTCTCCTGAGACGAGACAAGAAGATTGCAGTATTCACAAACAGGAAAAGAGAAAACAAAAAACATCTTTTGCGACAATGGCAAGTGCCTTGGGCAGTTGCCGGATAATATAATGGCTTAATGCTATATTTTGAGGCTAATGTTGACTTTCAAAAAACGCGCTGCGCACATCCTAAGTGCTTCCGAACTTTGAAGAGGTATCAACGCTTGCAACAGTGAAAGCTAAAGTGCTTTGAAGTTCAGCAATAAATTATCTTCTTCATTCTGCAGCCAATGCAACAGCATCTCCATAATCTGCACCTTAGTTGAAACCTACCTGACGTTAGCGCGGATGGTGCTCATTTGATCTGAACTTCATATTGAATGAGTTTGCTCTATCACAGCCAAAACGTAAAAATTCTCAAATCCACTGTTCATTTCTGTTAATTGAAAATCAGGGAGCATCAAGCCAGGTTTTGTTGCGGAAGCAACACTGCGGTAGTTGGTGGGCAATTTCGTGAAGCCCCCGATGAGCCAAGCTGCGCATGCGCGAGGAGCGAGTGACGTCTCACGGAGCATAGCTGTAGAGCCGCGTCGGAGCCGCCGCTGTCTCCTCCGCTGCGCGGGCGACTCAGAGGTGCCGCCGCCACCGCCGCGCCAGCTGTGCCTACGCCAGGCGGAAGTGACGTCACACGGTGCACAGCTGGCGCGCCGGAGCCACAGCTGACTGCTCCGTGGCGCCGTGACTCAGGGGTGCCGCCTCCACCGCATTAATCGCGCCACGCATGCGAAGTGACGTCGTTGCTCTTCTGATACGCCGGAGCCACTGCGCATGCGCGGGGTGTATATATGTGGCATCGCGCCGGTACCGATGCAGTCAGTTATGGAGAGGTTGAGCCGAGCAGAGGCTGATCGCCTTAGGCGAGCAAACCTTCGTAATTCGTCGCTTCCGCAATTCTACTCGGGAAGGCAATTGGTCAAACCACAGTGATTTTTTGATCTAGTCTTTTTAATCTAGTCAGAGCAGTAATATGCTCCAGAAGTAGCCCCTAGCAGACGATCATCACCTGTCGGTGCGCGATAATACCGAAGGGCACGCAAATGTTCATGGCACTATTGGTAGGTTGTCATTCTTGTTTTCAATCTTCGATGAGAGCGAAGGTATATGTAATTGCAAATCTATGGGTAAAACATGCATCCCATACACCAGGATGAAGCGCTTAGATATGCAAATGAATCCTTGCTACAATTCCAAAGCTCTGGAGCAACATATTCGAGGAAGTATTGCCTATAACCCTGCAAGCTAAGCCAAAAGGGGCACTTTAGCCGAGCACCCTCTTTTAATGTCCCATTTGAGTTTTCATTGATTTGTGCGCTCTGCTGAATCCTCTACACAAGGGTGAGACAGCGTACTTGCTTTCTACGGACTACTGCCAGCGGCAGGAGCGCAGAAGGCGGAAGTCCTACTTGGCGGGGGACGCAAGCCACTTGACTAGCATGCTCAAGAAGACAAAGTTAGTGACAGGTTTTCAGACTGCTAAAACCACCGTCATGCACCGTTGGCCATGCGTAGTAGTTCCGCTTTTAAAGCCGCCGTTGCCTCGCACTGACCAGGATTCCACTGTACATCTCCTAGAAACGCTTTCCTGAGGCGGCACCCACACAGGCACCATTTGATCTTCCATGCCTGTTGGTGGACGCTTGAATGATGGCAGCTGCACTTGTAATGCCTTGTTCTTATAGCGTCTAGAGAGCTCGGCACTTTGACTGGGAGGAAGTAGGAGGCCTTAGACGCGCTGTTCCGTCTCTGCACTGACTGGGTGAGCACATTTTTCGATGAAAGGCCATTTTTGGCATCGCCTCATTTGTTATAATTGATTGGCGCGACCACGGTCGTTCACCTATTCAAAATACCGTGTCATACGCCTGAATGCGTATCCTGCTGACTGCACCGTCCTCGTTCGTAATAAGCGAACATTCGCTATAAATGCTGTCATTGTAGTGCCTTTGATTGACTGGTTTGCATGTAACTTATGACTCATTTTCATTGTATTTTTCTGAAAGACAACAAAAGAAGTGAAATAATTCAGAGGGCTATATCTCCACAAAGGAATACCTTCACATTTAAGGGCGTTTTGTTATGTGCATAACTCCCAGCATTGCACCTTCATAAATAGTTCCAAGCTTGCAGTTGTTCAAGTACTGCCTGTTTTTGAAGACGGTGTTCGTTCTTGTGGTGCTAGGTTTTTTAAGAAAAGATGTAGATTTAAGGGAAAAGCGACCGCAAGCACATTAAGCATGCAGTTGCCTCTTTCATGCTTACATGTACTTTTATGCAGTGAGGTCCCGTTTACGTTGTCTGCACACTGAGCACTGAGAGATAGTGCGTCATTTAAGTACAACCTGACAAATGTTGAGGCTTGTTGAGTACAACGCGAGCATCAGCTTAGGCGTAATGATGTACACGCGGGCACAATGTGCGCCTGATCCTTACGTCTTTTTGCACTGTTTTCTTTTATAGCGTGTGTTTTGTGAGAGGCGGACGTCGACACACGCAGCGCCCATTTGCATTTGCTTCTGTTCGTCGTGCCCCAACGATGAGGGTAGCCATTGAATCCTAACGAACATGGTGGCATAGCTGTCTGCCGCTGTTTCCTTGTCACAGTTATTGATCGCCGTTACGTGAAAGCACCGACTAATTATCGATCGCAAGCACATGCGCGCACTAGGAGCGTTGAGTGGGTTGGAACCCTCTGCGTTGAGTTACGTCGCCAAAATAGGGCCGGCTTAAACAATGGGAAAACGCGCGCCTGTGACGAAGTCTTCACCAAATTTACGTTCGCACAACATTATATCTCGTCCATGGCAACCCCAGCTAGCAACTCACTCCGTACCAACCACAGCACCTACTCGTCTACAGAAGGGATCGCAAGACACGCTTCGGGAACAGGGCCTGCTTACACTCCAACATGAATTATAGGCCTAGTAAGTGGCGCAAAAATGGAAGCGGGATATTTATTTATAGCACTACGGTCGTCCCTGATATAGCAGCCATCGGTGCAATTAATGTTCTGGAGGTATAATGATGTCCATCATCTAAACTCGATAACCAGAAGCCGATAATTTTGTGACACAATGATCCCCGCCTTCAACCGTAGTGGAAAAAATTCGAGTAATACTTTTATACAATATAGCCTCCGCATGAAACAAAAAATAATTAGTCATGAACTTCAGAATAAAAGAAGCATTAGGTTTGGTTTGGTTTGGTTTGTGGAGTTTAATGTCCCAAAGCGACTTAGGCTATGTGAGACGCCGTAGTGGAAGACTCCGGACATTTAGACCACCTGGGGTTTAACGTGCACTGACATCGCACAGCACACGGGCGCCTTGCTTGTCGCCTCCATCGAAAAGCGGCCGCCGAGCCCGGAATTCGATCCCGACTCCTTGGGAACAGTAATCGAGCGCCTTAACCACTGCGCCACCCCGGCGGGGCAGAAAAAAAAAGCATTATACCTTAAACAATGTACACAAGTTCGTATGCATGCATGATCTTTTCGAAAGTTATTTCAATCATGACAAGACCAGCTTAGGGTAACAAACTGGATTCCAAGGGAAGGGAAGCGTAGCAAGGGGGCGGCAGAAAGTTAGATGGGCGGATGAGGTTAAGAAGTTCGCAGGGGTCAAGTGGATGCAGCTAACACAGAACCGGGTTAAGTGGAGAAATATGGGAGAGGCCTTCGCCCTGCAGTGGGTATAGTTAGGTTGATGATAATGATGATGATGATGACGACGACGATGATGATGATGACATACGGGCTAAACATTGCAGGGCAGCTGGTTCCCGCATGTCTTCGTGTATGTTCTCACTGCAGTGCCTCTTATCCTAGCATTAACTTATTTTACCAAAGCAGTTCTGAAAGTTTAGGATACGCTTTTTAAGTGTTGAGGCCGGCGCTGCTGGGCCCTTGTTGCTAGCCGCACATAGGTCTTGGTAGAGAGGCGATTTCTTTATACAAGCTCGTTCCATTGAATAGCTGCCGCTGTCCGCACTAACTAAGGTGCGGACAGCGGCAGGTAGAAAATTTTGAATGCGCGACAGGATCATGGTGTCAAAGCCACATCATCGTCGCGCAAGAATTTCAAACACCCCACGTTGAAAACAAAGTGAATTTTAAATATTACAAGCGTGAAAATGAAAATTGTGTAGTGAAAAGGCAGGGTTCAACGAGCACAGAGGGCGGGCCCTGTGCGTCAACTCGTTAGGTGAACCTTAAGCGCCCTTCTAATGATTAGTTTACTGCCTTCGTGCAGAAGGAGCCCTAACAAAGCTCTCTTGCCTTTACGCTCCCGAGCACTTACGCTTCCGAGCTTTAATCCGCTCCTAGACGATGAAAAGGCTCAGGCAGAAAACTAAGATTGAGATGTCGAGAGCAAAAGGCGTTTGTCATCCCTCGTGTCGGTGATAACATTATTTGAGAGCTCAACGCTGTGTTCTACCGAGGATTCAAGCAATAAGAAAGACGCTGCGCCCTTGTTTTCTATTCTTTTTTCTTACTATATCAATATCCGCGGCAACGTCGCTGCGTATCCTCTCCGTCATATTTTCCCTTACTTGTTTTATTACGGCCATTTTGTTTTCGTATCATTCATTCGTTGCTCCTTTAGTTGGTGATCTTAGACGGACCTGAAACACGTGAAGGCTTCGGGTGGACTTGCACCGTATAACGGCTTAAGCCGCAAAAATGTGGCGGCATATTCTCTCCGCTTCCTTGCGCACTTATTTCGGCGAGGCTGGAACACACAAAAACTTAAACGAGCAGTGACCTAATATGCTAAATTATTTCGCACAACTTGAACCAAGGATGAGACGAAAAAGAGGGAAACCGAAACAGCGTAAAATCAAGGAAACATTACCGTCATGAGAATTTCTAAAGTCATTTTTGTTTATGCGGCTTAAGTATGACAAAAAATGTTCTGTCAGCGAACCTTCTGCGGTGAGTCATCGCTACTAAGAGCGAACGAAGGAACCCGGCTACTACAGCCTATTCAATTGGTTAGTGAAGCTAGAAGGCTTTTTCTGGGGAAATAGTTGTTTGAACCTTGCAACAGATGTTTGATTTGGGCTAGTTGGTAGCATTTTCTTGAAGACAGCGCAAAAAAGACGGGGACAACTAACACAAATGTAGACAGGACAGGCTCTAAACGCCTGTCTAGCGCCTGTCCTGTCTACATCTGTGTTAGTTGTCCCCGTCTTTTTTGAACTTTGATTCGAGGAAAAGAGAAGTGATCGCCTTTTTACGAATTTCGAAAGTGAGGAGGCAAATGACCGGAGCCCCATCTGTGCACGTGGACCAAAAGTTGGTTTATGGTTTTTGTACAAGGCATTCATTGTCTAAAGCGGCAATAACCATGGCTATGAGGGACTACGGAGTGGCCGGCTGCGGATAATGTCGACTACCAGGGTTTTTTCAAGGGCTCTGAAATGGAACAATACAGTACAGCTCTGACACACCCGATCAGCGCAGAGCTGTACCTTCAGGTGAATAAAAGCAACGAACTTTATCGGTCATATGCGAGTATTAACGCTTCATATGCTGTTTAAAAAACGTAGACGACTGTGAATTGTATCTTTAGGAAACCTTCATTGGTTAAACAGTAATAAAACTACCCGGTATTAAAACTTTAAAGCTTGCTAGTCAGTTACCTAGAAGCCGTATTCCATGCGTTCAGCATGTGGTCTGAAGAAAACGGCCTCTTCTCACTAGGAAACTATGCACGTGTTTATACTGAATATTTGGTAGCATCATTGCATTTTTATCTGGAGTCCCGTTTCTTCGCATCGTAACAGCAAATGATTTTTTTTTTTTGCAGGGAGGATGTGCTGGAACTGGGGTTCATTGTAACACTGGTATTTATTCACATTGCGCAATCGCCAATGTGGGTTTTGCCCGCAAAAAATGTTTACAATGTTTGCTGATATGCACCGCTAGTTTTTTCTGCACCCAGGAAGTTCTGAGGCCTTTAGTCACTCTTTTCAATGAATCCAGAAGGCAGGGAAGTGGTGCGAAGGCTTGTCGCATCTTTTCGTGCTAAGTATTATTTTGACAACTTAGATATCAATATTACATCAGCACGAAAAAGCCCAAGTTCCCTATAGCTGATTTTCACAGAAGGCAGCGTAATCGCAATTTTATTATCATTGATCGCTTCTAATCGCATTGACTGTGCTATACATGTACTGGTCTCGCCACTTAAGGAGATTTAAAAGGGAGGTTGCGCTGTCATCCTTACACACGCAGTTCATGAAGCTCTGATAAATATAGGTCATCTGAGGCAAAACCTTCTATGTGGCAGTGAGGAGACGCTTACCTAAGTACTAGCTGTCATACCATTTAATCTCAGTTAACAAAGCCCATGCCACGCGGGTTGTATTTTACTCTTTGCGGTTAGAATTAAAATAATTCACCACTCCGGCAGCGCTACACTGCATAGCATGGGGCATGTTTTTGTGATCGCACTGGTTTGTCCTTTACTTTTTGGTCTAGTGCATTTTTGTTTGTTTATTCTAATGCTTCTTTGCTACACTATTCTTGTATGCTGCTTGGCGAGCGCTGCTCCTTCATGGGCTGCTTTTCATGTCCCTCTTTCCGAGGACGACAACCACTACCTGTTGACAACGGACCTTCGCCTTATACAGCTAGTGCCGTGAAAAACTGAAATCACAAATTATTGGGAGAGTTGGTCTTGTACGATACAATGAGGCAGCGCCGTGGCATATGTCCTAAGCCGAGCACAGAGGAAAGAGTAGAAACGGACATAGCAGAGCGATGATGGGAGAAGTTTTTCCGAATGCAGAAGCCTAGCATTCTGCATTTCTAGGAAGCCAGTGCGATGGATATCACAAGGCGGTGTGGTTTCGAAAACCATGGCAAAGAAACAGCACCCCTTGCACAAGAATCGAGGCTTGAAAACATGAACTGTTGTGTGATCGGGATTAGCATGGTGGACACGAAGCGCCGTATTATGTGTCTGTTTCTACGCTACCCTCAGCTGTTTTCTTAGGCAGTGTTAAGTCGCGCTGTTTAACGTCCATGCTGCAAATTTTGCGTGGCCTCCGTCTCAACTCAGGCACACTCGCACTGTATCTAAGCGGTAGTGTTGAGACCGCACAACCTTAAAGTCTACAATAAAGGCTTGAACTGGCACAGAGCACCTTTCAAAAAAACCAAATGACTCGAAATGATTGTTTGAGCACAATGATGTCGTAATGACGTATGTTTATATTAAGTACTCACTGTTAGCGGTAGCCTTCACTTCGTCGCCGTTGCAAGTTCCAGTTTGCCCACGGCGCCCACTAGCGCGATCGCATATCGGCATGGGCGCCGGCACTGTGTAGCTCTTGCCAGCATACGGAAAGAATTGGACGTAAACAATCAGCAACAGTGTCAGGCATGCACCAGACAAAAGCATCATCCACTTCCTCGGTCCCTTCAGAGATGGTAAGAATTCTGCAAGGAAGGTAAAGCACATTAGAGGAAAATATGAGCAGAGATGATCATAAATGCGCGGGGCCTTTCAGGAAATGTGAGTTAAGCCACAAAGGGTAGTCTGCCAACTTTTTCTGTGACACGTAGGTAGGCAACCGAAATTTTAAATTTTAAGTTTTCAGTGCATGCTGGTTCGGCAACAGAATTTTAAACCTAATAACCCAAAATTACCTGCACAGTGATTGATCTACTCTGAAGTGCTTTGGCACGCAGGTTCTTTCCTTCATGATTATAACTGTAACCAGCATCACAGGAAGATCGCTCAAAATTACATCCAATATAACATTTCTGTCCTAAGCTGCACCACTCTGTTCAGCGAAACTGCCTGATCGCATTCATCAGCATCAGGTTTTGCCGCCTCTTGATTCACTTTTCGTTTAGTGGTATGCGCTCTGTTACCTTGGCAACATTTCTCTATCATATTGTCACGTAGTGGTGACAAGGCCGTACACGCCAAAAGAAGACACAGGCGTGATGGTACTGAAATAACTCTTTATTGGGGCTGACTTGCGCCCGCAAAAGAAATAAGCAACTCGGCGGCGGCGATAGCAACAAACGCGCTCGTCGGTCGTCGAACAAAGAATGCTCGTCACACTCATCAACGCTCAATTTAAAGGCTGCACAGAACAATCTAGATAACGTCGCAAACAGCTACCAGCACGGGCTGGAACATTGTGGAAAGGCACCCGAGTGGCCGGAACCTTCGAGACAGATCTCGGGGCATCTTGCGCTACAACAAAACTGATAAAGGTGTGACTCGCGACATCGAGCATTAACAAACAAAGATTACGGAACTGATACGCGGTCCAGAATCAGAGTGATAAGCCTGTGTGCCGGCGGCTGTTAAAAAACAACAAATACGGTCTTGAAGGTTTCGCGGCAATATAATTATAGCATAAATGACCGCCTACCTATCAATATTCCCCAAGGTTATGTAAAATGGTATCCAAATTCTGGTCTCAGCAAGGTTGTAGGATTTCAACTGAACAAAGCATAGTGGATGGATATTCCTGCTAAACATAAAAGCTGTGCACGTCTTTGAAGGTGGTGATATTTGAAATATACTTCCCTATATCCTGTCTTTGGAAAAAAAAAACTAACGTCCGCATTCTCTGGGATGACACCGAATTATTTGTTGTCACGTCACAATAGACAACTCATTATAACAGTTGTTACACAGAAACAGCTACTGTGGCCGCTGAGCGATAGCACCGAGACAGCTGAGCCAGCGAACATGGATACCAGGAACGGGGCCCACACTTCAACGTCGTCTACTTCGTCCCATTACGCTCCTTCTTGTAGCTCTAATGCACGTGTCACTGCCCTCTCCTCTGGAGCATCGGTGTTACCGGGATGCGGTGTTGCCGTCAGACAGAAGAGCGGGGAGAAAAAGCGTTTAAGAGTTGCGCCACGTGTCTGGCATCACGGAATGAACAACGAAAATCAGTCGGGGGTTCGCTCGTAGTATGGCTTCATTCGCACCACATGCACAACTTCACAGCGCTTGCCGTTGTGCGATGAATGAGCCGGCGAGGCTGGTGCAACTTCATACGTTACGTCGCTGAGGCGGCGGACAACAAGGTAAGGGCCGATGTAGCGGCGCAGTAACTTTTCGGACAGCCCGCGGCGGCGAACGGGCTGCCAGATCCCCACATAGTCGCCCGGGTTGTAGGTAACGTAGCGGCGTCCAAGGTTGTAGCGGTCAGCATCGATCTGCTGCTGGCGGTGAATACGCTGTCTGGCCAGTTGCCGCGCTTCTTCCGTACGCTGAACATAAGTGTCGACATCGACGTCAAGTTCAGTCTCAGTGTCAGGGAGGTCCACGGGTAGCATGGCATCCAGGGGGGTGGTTAGGTGCCGATCGAAGACTAATTCAAACGGAGTGAACCGCGTCGTTTCTTGTTGCGCAGTATTGTACGTGAAATGTTGCGTATGGGAGAATTTGGTCCCATGTTTTGTGCTCGACATCAACAGATATGGAAAGCATGTCGGTCAAGGTCCTGTTGAGGCGTTCCACCAAGCCATTTTTCTGTGGGTGGTAGGCTGTTGTACGTCTATGGCTGGTGTGCGCGAGCTTCTGTACAGCCTCAGCGAAGTGAGCCGTAAATGCAGCTCCACGGTCGGTAACGATAGCTGCAGGAGCGCCATGACGCAGGACTATGTCGTGGACAAAGAGTTTGGTGACTTCAGCAGAAGTGAGGCAATAACCTCACATTTTCTCACACTGTCTCACACAATTCACATTAGAAATCACATACAAGTCTGATATAATTGCGTAAGATCTCATGGTTTCTTGTACATTAAATAAATTATGGAAGATATTTTATGATAATGATGTGCACTGTATGAGAGTCTATGTGATTTGATGAGATTGAGTGAGGTTATTGCCCCGTAGAACTTTTCGTTTTTCAGCAGGGTACCACTTGAAAGTGGCGTAGTTTCAGCGTACCGAGTCAAGTAATTTGTCGCGGCCACAGTCCATCGTTTTCCAGTGGACGACTTCGGAAAAGGGCAGAGGAGGTCTGTGCCAGTTTACTAAAGAGGGGTATTTGGGGGTGCTACAGGCTGCAGAAAGCCAGCTGGTCTCAGAGGAGGAGATTTGCGCCGTTGGCATTCACGGCATGCGGCTACGTATTTACGCACTGGTGGTAGTAAATTTTTCTAGTAAAACTTCAGCCGAATCTTTGCCACTGTGCGACTGACCCCCAAGTGGCCAGCGGATGGTTCATCATGACAAGCGCTCAAGAGTTCGGGCCATGACTGGGATGGCACATCAAGCAGAAACGTCTCCCTGGTGCTGTCAAAGTTGCGCTTGTAGAGCACTCCAAGCCGCAGAGTGAAGAACCGTAGCCCACGACGAAACAAACGGGGTACACTAGCATTAACACCCTCCAGATACTCAATGAGTGGCGATAACTCAGCGTCGGTCCGTTGAAACTGCGCCATACGGGAGATGCTAACGGCACAAAGGATAGGGCAATCTTCGGTGATGTCTTGCGTAGCCGGTTCCACGGGTTCTCGTGATAAGAAGTCTGCGGCTTGGTGCTGCCGGCCCGACTTATAGACGACTGTCATTGTCATACTCCTGTATAACCGAAGGCTACACCTGGCCAGCCGCCCAGAAGGATCCTTAATGCTGGATAGCCAGCACAGCGAGTGAAGATCACTGACAACACGAAACGGCCGGTCGCCCGTAGATGTACGGTCGGAACTTACTCAGAGCTCAGATGACGATAAGACACTCTTTTTCTGTCGTCGAATAGTTACTTTCCGGACGGGAAAGTGTACGGCTCGCGTAGGCGATTATTCGTTCTGCACCATCTTGCCACTGTATGAGGATCGCTCCGAGGCCGACATTGCTGGTGTCGGTGTGGATATTTGTGTCTGCATTGTCTTCAAAATCAACTAGTATCGGTGGACTTTGAAGGCGGCGACGGAGTTCCTTGAAGGCTTTGTCTTGGGCACTCCCCCATAAATGGGGTGTATCATATCGAGTCAAGGCTGTCAATGGCTCTGTTAGGCAAGAAAAATCTTTAACAAAGCTGCGGTAATAGGAGCAGAGGCCCAGAAAACGACGGAGGGCCTTCTTGTCTGTTGGGCGGGGCGAACTGGAGACGGCGGATGTCTGGTCGGGATCTGGGAGAACATCTTGTGCGCTGACCACATGTCCCAAGAAACGGAGGTCCTCGAAGGCGAAAGGACATTTCTCTGGTTTGATAGTTAATTGAGCAGACTGGAGAGCTTGAAGGACAACGTACAATCGCTGCAAGTGTTGTTCGAAACTAGGCGAAAAGATGACCACGTCGTCCAGGAACACAAGGCATAACTGCCACATCAGACCAGCTAAAACAGTGTCCATCATGCGTTGAAACGTGGCCGGCGCAGAGCAGAGCCCAAACAGAAGCACCTTAAATTCGTACAGACAGTCGGGCGTCACTGAAGCTGTTTTCTCGTGGTCTCGCTCGTCCACGTCGATCTGCCAATATCCGCTTTTCAGATCTAAGGAAGAAAATAACCTGGCGTTTAGGAGTCGGTCAAGGGCATCATCGATCCTGGATAGTGGGTATACGTCCTTTTTAGTAACATGATTCAGTTTCCTATAATCAACGCAGAATCGGAACGTGTTGTCTTTCTTTTTTACCAGGACAACCAGCGACGCCCACGGACTTGTTGACGGCTGTATAACATCGTCTGCAAGCATTTCATCGACTTGCGTTTTAATAGCCTCCCACTCTTTAGGCGAAACAAGGTATGGACGCTGACAAACTGGTGGCGTGGCTGAATCGATGGCGATGCGATGCTTGGCTATCGGCGTACGTCCGACCTTGGAGCTCGTCGCGAAGCAATCTTTAAAATCAAGTAGCAGGGAGGACAGAAGGTTCTTCTGATGAGGTGACAAACCCGGGCTGATTTTAACCTTCTGAAGGGCGTTGCGTGCTGTGACATCGTCGTGAAGATTTATTTTCACGGGGCACAGATTCGGCAACCCATCTACATCGTGGAGGAAGGCGACAGCCGTTCTTTTCGCGAGGTGTTGAATTTAATTGGTGAAATTGTGAACTATATTTGTAGCACATTAGCCCAATTTGGATGGGTGCACAGCCTATTTAATGGCACGTGCATTCGAGCAACCGGCGATAGCAAGCATGACAGCGATATGTTGGGACCCGTTGGCTGATAATATTGGTGATGTACACAGGATCAGAACAAGCCGTATTCAGGATTACCTGGTCTGCCTCGAGAGCTCGGTGGAATTAATGAAACAACGTTTACATGTGTCAATGTGTAGACTACAACTTCTGACGCTTCTGAGGGGCTGCAATAAGAACACAATATGGCAACATTTTTTATGACCCTGTGAAAGCTCGGGAATCATATATGCGGGGTCCTTGTTTTTAGGATCGATAGGAGAGATACGAGCAAGGCGCTGCGAAGTTGCTTCACGGGCGGATCGATATCATGTGCCATCATCAGTGACACGTGGATTCCATACGACAGGAATGAGATGGCCACGTTCTCAGAATAAGAAGAAAATCCGACAGAGCTTGGTCTCAATTTCTTTGGTAGATGCAAGTTGATGTATTTCAAGTGTAGCAGAATTACATACTTCACAGAATACTTCAGAGGCGTTTGCGCCTTGCAAACGGACAGACTGATTAGGGAGTTCCGTGACATCGTAAAGACAGATATTCGTTGGCTGGTAAAGTTCCCAACGTAGAGTAACAGGTGCAACAGCCGATAAAAGAGGAGTTTCTGAGCAAGCATAGGTTGTTTCCAGCCCGTCGGCTGTTACTGGTCTTTCTACGCACATGTCCACTCCGTGAAGGGTATTGATAATATCTATGTGTTCTACTGCAAGGGGTCATTGCTTGGCGTTATCACCCACAATATCTAGGCAGCAGTGCAAAGCCATTCATGGGTGTTGCCATGTTGATATGGGCGTGATTGCGAGACTCGTGAAAAACAAAGTAAGCTATTCCAGTTGCCAAATTCAATGCCTTAGTCCGTGAAACAGTGGCGGTCATTGTTCTTCCGGCATGTCTCACTGAGAATATTAGAGAGGTATAGCAATACCGAGCGCGTTTCGAGGCCGCTAGAAGGGTGTGGTGTAATAAGGAAGTTACGAGTCAGATTGTACTCTGGGGCATTACTAGAAGAAAGCCTTATAATGTCGGGTTTTGTCGTACACCACAGCGCCTAAGATGAGCTTGATAATAGCTGCTGCGCACGTGGGCGTAAGAGAAATGTTCCAGTTGGTCCCACGATATTTTTTAGAGAAACGCATGATCAGGTGACGCTTCTGCTTTTTTCGGTTCCCTACCAAACTTGTTGAAGGATCATTCGAGGGAGTTTCTCTCTTGGCGCTTTTCAACACAAGTTGTGTGGTTAGAGTTTTACAAGTGCGTTTCCGATAGTACACCTAACTTGGTCCTTAGCTACGTCCGATCGCCTCTTCTGTCAGCGTCGAAAGAGACCTCCTCATCGTTGTCTCGTACAGCTGCTGTCGTGCCATTGCCCATCCCGCAAATTTGCCCAAGGTAGCATATATTGAAACGACCCACGTGTGTACACTGCTGAGCGCAACGCCTGGGCTATCGTTGCGTTTGATCATCTGAAGTGGTCGGAGAAAGCGCCTGCAGCAACTACAGACGTCGCCTGGTTTGTTTTGCAGTGATTCAACGTTTGATGTACCGCAACCTGCGATCTGTCCAGTTGCACAGGTCAAGCCTTATTGATAGACATTGTAAACGTCTTGATTACGTTTAATTCCAAATCAATGCATGCTCGAAACGCTATATCTAATGTGTTTGCATTCGCACACAAATACCACTAAGATTCCCAATCAGCGATTTTCCCAATCTTTGCTTGAAGTTTGCCGTTGCATGCCTAGCCTCGTTACGAAAGCAAAATGAAACGCGACTTGTTAGCGGACATATTTTCCACTTGGAGAACTTAGCTAAATCGACTGCAATGCATAACACACCAGGAACAAGCTGTTATCAATTCAGGTCACATAGGTTTGCAGAGATGTCTTTGAGCGTCGCCTTTCTATTTATTTATTTAATATTGTAGACCTTGACCAAGCTTGATGGGCGTAATAAAATATAAATGAAAAATAATTTTTAATTGCCAAAAGGCGAACACAACGCGTGTAAAGAAAACGTAAGTATTAAAACACATCCCGACAGCATTAGTGACGTTAATATAGCAACGTTCCTGCATCGTTGAAAAGAAAGTTCAGATAGCGAACTTAGTCCCTCAATATTTATTATTTTAGAGAAAAGATTTGTTACCTTAAAAGGGAAAAAGCGAAGATATAGGGAAAAATGGACGGCCTGGCGGAACGCTTGCTCATCTCGTCGAGAGTGCGGAGCTTTTGGAATGCGGCGGTGAGGGGTAAGGGGGGAGCTGTCGCACGTAGTCGCTCGTGAGTAGCAGCTAGTGCTCGATTGGAGCTAATTAATTAACGCTGCTGTAGCGAGTTTATTAGATGTGCTTTGTTGCATGCTGATGCGATGGGTGGCATTGCCTCGGAACGATATGAAGACAATGCCTCGGCGACCGAGGAGGGCAAGCTAGCACGTGAATATTGTTTTCGGGAGTGTAGCTCCACCTAAGAGATGCTGCTAACTCAAACAAGGCGGCGAAGCACAAACGCGATGCGACTCGCCCTACATTGAGGTGTCACTTGAAAGAAGAAAAAAACTGCATTATGCTCGGAGGTTCGACTTGTAAGCGACATGGAGTTTTTGTGTTTGGCTGACTCATTGCGTGCGAAAAATGTAAAGATTACGCTTGTCCCATCGGTACCTTCTTTGTTGCCTAATCCTGCGTTATTGCCTACCGTCAACGACTTCTCTCACGCGTACTCATTCACGTATACAAACCCTTCACCCACATTCACTAGCGTCGCACTTCCAAATATACGAGAGATAACTTAAGCCTTAGTTCAAATTTTCGTCCTGTTCTTATTTTGGTGGCTGCGAAGTAGCGTCTCCATGCATACCAATCATAGCTCAAGTTGCTGGTTCACACATTCTTAAGCTTAGCGATATGACACAAGTATTTTTTTGCCATTATATTCTTACAAGCGCTTACTAAGTGCAGTCGTAAGCTATCATATGAGAAAAACCAAGCATCATAGACAAAAGGCCTACCTGCAACCAAGCCGTGCGAATATTCCTGCGTGGCCTAAGTGCAGTGTGGCTAACACTGGATCGAAGCGTGGGGCTCGCTTTAGATCTCCATCTCACTATCTATCAATTTTATTTTCAGGGCCATTCACTTACGTTTCTGGTTCGCTTCTTCATGTTTTTTGACCAATGCTGCCTTTTAACGAATGTCCTCGCGGAAAGGTTTTTCGCTAAGCGGGAGCCTAACGCAATCGTATGGATATATGTTTGCGGGTATGGTGGCCATCAAGGTCGAAAGCAAATCCTTTCTTTTAAGTTAGGATATTGCTTAACCTCCGCCTTAAGAGTAGACGTGGTAGGCCGTTTAATGGGGCCCTTCCATTCTGTAAATTAAAAAGAAACATTTAAAGTAATATTGTAAGATTAGTACACAAAAATAATACACATTTAGCGGAGTCCTTGCACTCTTTGAATGAAAAAAAAAAGGATATTTGAATGACTATTACAAGATCAGTAAACATAAAAAACACAGTCGTACGCACCCCAATGCATTTACTCCCTCTAGCACGCTTACTACCAAAAATCCTTCCTGGCTTATGCGTTGAATGCCCGCCTGGCAGCCATATACCCTTTTTTGGAACTGCAGTGTGAGAAATGTATTCAAAAATTGCTTCCTCTTTTCATAAGACAATCTAGTTAGAGGAAAATATTTGCTGATAAAGTGAGGAATGTCCTTGCTTCAGATCCTTCCCTATTCGTTGGCGTTATATTACATTTGGAGTGCTTGAAATTCCCGTGCGAGGTCAATTGATTCTGACGTCATGACCGTGTCACCGACGGCGGCGGCGGCTTTTCGACGGAACAAGTTATATACATTTTCGCGTAGAATTTCGCAATGACCATCGTAGATGCCCCATTCATGCGTGCTAAATCACAGCTAATTGCATCCACTTGTGGTTCGCAGCTCCACTCTTTGCTGGAAGGCACATTTGAAGGCCGTAAAACACAGCAGCGCTCTTTAGAGGTCTGGCCAATTGGCACTGTCTTTTTGGTCTGGGCCGCCCATAGATTTAGCGAAGCCGAGGAGTTGGAGCTTACAAGATGCAGAGCCCAGTAAGAGGCGTGTACCCGTTCTCGCGCAAATAGCTCAGTGCTCGGGACGTGGAAACTTGACATGGTCCAGCAAACGGTGTTTTGTGATGCCAACGAGCCGGCCGCGTCTCGCATGCGCTAAAACCTGTCCCACCTCCAGGGTTTTGTGCGCGATTAATAATTACACGGACTTCCCCTAAACTACACTAAAATCCAGGATTAAGTTACCATTTTCGCGATAAGTTCTATCCTAATAACTCTAGACATGCCAAGCCGCCATTATGCTTCGCGCGGGACACTGCAGGGGCAGCGATACAATCTCAGCGGGCTGCCGCAAAGGCAGCACTTCAGCCTCATTTACATACACTACAGGAATCGGAATCGCGTAAGCGGTCTATTTGGTGAACCTCACTGGATCTTTCCGCGTCGTCAGTACCGTAGCAAGCGAGCATTGTAAGCTGAATGTCGACAAGCGAACGCAACGTTGCCTTGACGCCAATCTTAACTATTTCTGAACGAATGTAATGGAAAACCGTGGACTTACCGCTTCTGGAACATCCACACATCCATGCCATCTTCCACGAAAAACAGGCCACGTGCGTAACTCGGCTTACCAGACGGCCGCTGCCCAGAGCTGATTTCTGTTACCCCGTAGCGCAGCGGGGGCTACAGCTCATTACGTGCAGTAGTCATCTGTCAAAAGCATCTGTCGCTGGAAATAATGACCCTGCCATCTGTGTAATACATTTATTTGCGATACGCATACAAGCCGGCTCCGACAATAGTAACGCGAGCACTGCGAGGGAGTAGACCGCAAGTGTTCAACACATCGAATCGCTTATTTTCGTCTAAAACAAACTGGATCGCATTGTATATATATATATATATATATATATATATATATATATATATATATATATATATATATATATATATATATGAGGCCTTGAGCTTTTCGCAGAGTACGCAGGTCTTGCCTCAGGAACCGCGGAGCTTAGTTTCCCTCGTCAGCAGGTGGCGGTCGCCGGCGCATTGGTGACAGTGACCGGCGACGCGGAGAAGGAGAACGACGGGTTGTATACGAACGCTGTTCTGTGGCATACGCAGGCGGAGAGTGGACAGAACGAAGCAGCGGTGGCGAGTAATCAGAAGACGCAGGCTCGGCCATGCGACGACGACATCGACTGGCCACATGGCCAGCGAAACCACAGCAGTAGCAAATAGGACGATTGTCCGAAGTACGCCAAGGGTTGTAATAGCGCGGAGTGGGAGGATGAAGCGGGGCCGTTTGAGGAAGCGGTGCAGGGCGTAGGACAGGCTGCATGGGTGGTGACGGCTCAGGCGGTGGCCGCGCAGCCACTGACGCGTAGGTCAAAGGGGCTGGAACAGCAGGTTGACTATACTGGACTGGTGCTTCGACGTATGTCAAAAGAGCAACAGAAGGAGCTTCAGGAAGCGTGGGGAGTGCTTCCGCAACTTGTTGACGGATGACTTGCTGCAACTTTGGCACTAAAGGAGTGGGAGCGTCAGGACGTTGGCGAACGAGGGATAGTTGACGGGCAACTTCTTCTCGAACGAACTGCTTTATTTGTGGCAGCAAGGTGGACTGGTCTGCTTCCGGTGTTAAAGCTGCAAGCGGCGCCGTGTGCGAGAGCGAAGAGCGAGTGATGTTACGGCGCTTGCGTGATTCATCAAAGTTGTGGCATGCGTTGATAACGTCGACGACGGTGGCTGGATTTTTAGCCGGAAGCATCTGGAACGCGTCATCATTAATTCCTTGCATAATGTGATCAATATTGGTGCTCTCTGACATTGAAGCGTCCACGCGCTTGCACAGGTCTACGACATCTTCAATATAGCTGGTAAAATTCTCACCAGGAAGCTGTGCACGGCCGCGCAGGCGTTGCTCAGCGCGCAACGTGCGCACTGCAGGCAGGCCGAAAATATCGGCAAAACTAGTCTTGAAAGTAGACCACGATGTGATATCGGCCTCGTGGTTGCGGAACCATAGGTTTGCAACGTCCATTAGGTAGAAAATGACGTTATTGAGTTTTTGGTTGTCGTACCAGTGGTTGTGAATACTGACCCGCTCATATGAAGCCAGCCAGACTTCTACGTCATGGTCGCCGGTTCCGCTGAAGATAGGAGGATCACGGTGGCGCAAAGCTCCAGCGCAGAACACGGCGGATGAGAGGCCGGTTGGACTGGGGGTGGTAGCGTCGGTCATTGCTTGCGTCGAGAGTGTGCGGCTGCGGAGCTCCAGGGCGGCAGGAAATGCTCACCTCCACCAAATGAAAGGTTTTTTTTACTGTGTTTTAACAGGGATAATAGCCATCTCGAAGTTGCACGGCGAACCCCACAAGAACACAGCCAGTCTATTGTTGTTGTTGTTGTTCTCCTCTAATGTGATGGCACATACCCACACAGGGGGATCGGCCAAGAATTGGGGTGCAGAGATATTAGATTTTGAGATGTATAACTACATCGGAAAAATGAAAAAAAAAATAAATGCAAGGGAATAGAAAAGGAAATGTAAATATGATCAACCAAAATATATAAGAGTAAATACTAACGCACGCAGTAGGAGAATAGTAAGATTTATATGTTCAGATTAAAACTTCAAAGCATATTAGCCAGGTAGACGTTTTGTTTCTATTAAGAAGTTTTGAATGGCGTTAAAAACATACCTGTTGCTGTACCCATGCATGGTGACACCGAACGATAATAAAATTTGGCTGCTCAAATTAAGACCCAGCTGTTATAACGGCTTCTCTAAGTACCGTTTTCTCATCATGGTAAAACGGCGGTAAAATATCAAGAAATGACCTATTGTTTCCGGTTCCCCGCAGAATGCGCAGACAGGAGAAAGCGCCAAACCAGACCTGTACATATAGAAATTTAGGGGCGGAATACGACAGCGTAGCCTGGTTAGAGAGACCTCAGTCTGCCTTGATTGACATGATTTCCTATTCCAGGAATACTTGAGGTGCAGGTAGTCATCCGAGGATAAAATAGATCCAGACTGCGTGCTTAATAAGGCACGCCGCCGAAATCGTGCTGCTGTTATATACGCTGTTGCCGGGGGGATGGGCAATACAGGGCCGTTCAGAGAATCTTTGGCTAGTCTGTCTGCAACCTCATTGGCTGTCACATTGCTGTGTCCTGGTACCCACACTATATGTATGAGGCTCAAATGTGAGGGGAGCAATGAAAGAAAGGTGTTTAAAATTGGCGAGTCCATATTCGAAGAAAGCGACAAGCACAAAGAATAAGAGTCTGTAATTACAGCCACTGTTGAGTATGTTGGGTCTAGTTTGCGCAGAGCAAGCACCGCCGCCAGCAACTCAGCCTGGAAAATTGGAGTAAAATCCGGAAGACGGACTGAAAAAGCCCAGTCTAAAATCGGACAGTATATTCCAACGCTGGCTTTTTCATTAAATTGAGAAGCATCCGTTGCTATCGTTATGCTAACGGGAAGACTTTGTAAATGATCTTCTTATAATCCATTTAAAATGTGAGGCGATAAGGGTTTTGCATTATTTGGGAAAATGTCATCATAGAGAATTTGAACCGACGATGCACTTACTTTTGTTGGAAGGATGTTAGAAAGGACTACGTGCAAAGGTTGTAACAGATTTTGCACTAGAATTACCTGTGGGGTATGAAACCGAGGCCATCCGACCCCAAAAAAGGAGTCTGGCTCGCAACAAAAAATTGATATGGAGCGGTGGAATTGTGATTCATATATTTTCAGATACGTCTGGACAGTCAAGAATTGTAATCTAGTTAAAAACGGTGGTATTCGGGCTTCAAGGTATAATACATTATTAGCCACAAATTTGGGGAGCCCAAGGCATAATCTAAGCGCTTCCTGCTCTAAAAGAACAAGCGGATGAATTTTGTAAGCAGGTGAACCAGAAAATAACACAGATCCAAATTCTATAATTGAGCGGACATACATAACATAAATCATTAAAAGTGCATCTCGCCGCATCCCAGACCTTGGATTGCTTAACCTGCGCAACATACCCACAGCACGTGCCCCCTTCGCTGCAACATGTTCAATGTGATCTCTCCATGCCAGATGGTCATCGTAAATGCCCCCTAGATATTTCAAAGACTTAACTTGAGGAATCATTTCCTGCTTAAATGTTAGAGCAAGAGTTACCGGATCCTGAATTTGAAAAACAAGGAACGCGCACTTTTTAACATTTAATTTAAATCTTAAGTCAACTAACCAATTTTGAAGGGAGCTTAGGTACGATTGCAGGCGCCTGTTGAGGGATTGAATGTCAGGTGCAGCCGTAAAGAATGCGATGTCCTCCGCATAGACATAAGTGCGAACCTCCTGATGAGTGGGAATTGAACTCATTAATATGTTAAAGAGCACGGGCGAGAGAACTGCCCCTTGAGGGACACCTCTGGTTTGTTGATATTTGCCAGAATGCACTCCGTTCAATGAACAGTAAAATTGTCTGTTTTGTAGGAATGTAGATATCCAATCAATTAAGTATTGTGGAAAACATAGCGATTCTAATCTGTACAATAAAATTCGGGGCTCTACACTATCATAAGCCTTCTCTATATCTAGAGTCACCAATGCAGCGTGCATTTTTTTGCGCCGCGCAAGAAGAATTCGACTCTCAAGGTCGGTATGTGCATTCCATATTGAAAATTTTGCTCGAAATCCAATTTGACAGGGACTAAGAATATGTTTTTGTTCGACAAACTCGGTAACCCGTTTGAGTACGACCCTTTCAATTAATTTTACCAAGTTTGATGTTAAAGATATTGGTCTGATATTTTCCAAAGTATAGCCACCACCATTGTGTTTCCGTAAAGGAATCACTTTGGCTAGTTTCCAGTCACCAGGTATCCAAGAATGAATAATTGAGTAATTTACCAATTCTAACAAGGAATTTGGAGACACTTCAAAGAAGATTTTTAACATTTTTGATGTTACTCCATCAGGGCCAGGCGCAGCAGTTGGCAACGTCATTACAATCGAAGAAAGCTGAGAAAAAGTAATTTTAGGGACATCCTTAACCGTATATACTGGGCCTACAAACATAGGGTATTTGGGAAGTGTTGACAAAAAACGCTTTTCTAAACCTTTAGCGATGTTTTCTACTGTTCTAAGAACTTCTTTAGGAGTCGAAACACATGAGTGTAAATTTTCTGAGACAGGAATCTTTTTCCGCGATTTTAAAAACCTGAAAAGTGCACGTCGGTTATTAGATTGTGAAAGGTAATTGAAATACTCAGTATCATAATTACCTTTCGCTTGTGCGACTGTGCGTTTAAATGCAGATGCAAAAAATTTATAATCATGCCAATTTTTGGGGCACTGGTTGTGAAGGAGCTTCTTCCATGCAGCCTTTTTTCTTCTCTAATCGCGCGAACAATCTGCATTCCACCATTTTGTTGATGTATTGCCTTTAGATGCACGTACTAAGAATTCACACTTCTTACGACAGGATGCAATAGCCTGGCATAATGTTTGCGCTTTTAACTCTTCCGTAGCCTCAACCACTGACTCAAGAGACGAAATCAAAAATGAGTGAAACTGGTTATAATTTTCGTATGATCTAAACTGAGATGTCGGCAGAGTTAAGCGGCAGTTAACCTCAAAAACAATAGGTATATGGTCGCTAGAGTTGCCACCATCAATTGTCGACCAATTTAATATAGAAACACTAGTGCTGGAAGAAGTTAAATCTATCACAGATTGACTGTGAGCACGTACAAAAGTTGGAAAGCCAGAATTCATGAAGTGAAGGTTATTGTCTGAAAGCCAATCCCACAGATGCTTGCCGCAGGGATCCGTCTTGTAACCCCACGATACATGGTGCGAATTAAAATCTCCAGCCAAAATAACTGAATTTTGACAATTAACTAGTAGGTGGTCTAGAGATGTGGTGTCCTGAACACCATGACGGAAATAAACATTCGCTAATGTAAACGGACTGAACGCTGGAATTTCAAAATCTAGAGCCAATAATTCAGAATATAAACTAGAATATTGAAAAGAAATCTTAACCCTATGACAAAATTTTGAAGAAACTAGAATTAGTAACCCACCACCTCTTGACTGGCGATCTTGTCGGAATGATCGATAATTTTGTAAGTGAAAATGTTTTTCAGTTGTAAGCCAAGTTTCTTGTAAAACGATTATTACTGGATTATGTTTTAAAGAAAGATAAACTAAATCTGTAGTAGCTGAAAGAAGAGATCTACAGTTCCACTGAAGAACGTTTAACTTTCCTATGGTTATGTAATCCGGGCAGCAGCAACAGCCTGGCCGAAAATGGTTTCCTTTGGTTAGAGCCTAGCTGTTGCTTTTTTGATTTTGCTTGTGGGCGAGGTGATGACGGGTTGGACAACGGGGATCCACTGCGTTTTAGAATTCGCGTATCTGTCTCTCCCATATCTGCATCATGAGCCTCGTCTGAATAGTTGGAATTTTGCATAGGTGATGCGGAAAGATTCATTTTGCGAACAAGACATTGCAGCTAATGAGTGCTGCACTGATAGTGAATGTCCAGGTGCCGTAGGAGAAACCATAGCAGTTTGCACAGTCTGAGAATTTTGAGCTGCTAGAACATTGGATATGCATTCTGTGACCGTTGTCACAATCCTATCCACCATTTTGGTCATGGTTGCTTCCACAGCAGTTATTATGGTTTTAGACGTCGTGGAATCTAATGGTGCTCCTGAACAGGCCGACACACCTGCATAACCAAGAGCTCTGTCTTTAATTTCCTGAATTGCCTCACGCCTCGAGCAACGTTTGCGGTCAATAATCTCCAGAATTTTCATTTCATGCGCTCTAAAGGGACATTCCAAAGAATTTGCTGAGTGAAGTCCGCCGCAAAGACAACATTTGACAATTTGATCAGAGCATAAGTGTGATTTATGTGCTTCACCGCATTTGCAACACCGCAAAGTGGATTTGCAACCGCCTGCAGTATGGCCATAACGCCAGCAGTTGTTACACTGCAGAGGCTTTGATGGTAGGTGATCTACTCTGAATATTAAAGGCCACGCTTTAATCTCCGATGGACAGACTGTGCCTGCAAATGTAGCAATAACCAATTCTGTCGGCACACGAACATTATTTACCTCCCAGCTACAGCGATAGACCGCAACAACGCCTGCCGCGGAAAGAAGGTCAAGGGTTTCTTGCGGACTTAATGAGGAATCTACACCTCGGACTAGACCTCTTGTGCAGGCCAGGTGTGAAGGGATAAAACTGCTTACCTGATGAGAGGCAAAAGTGGAGCATTTTAGCAGGTCCTTTATGCATGATATTTCTGGCGAACGGCAAAGAATCCCGCCTCGACCAAATTGGCGCACCTCGGCTATTCCTTCGTAGAAGGAAGTAATTTCCTGAAGGGCAGCTCGAACAGCTCCTGGGTTGTTCATTTTAATGGTGCCCCCATCCTTAGGTACGAGTGCCACAGGGATGTTGCGGACACCGGAGCTCTGAAAAGCTTCCAAGGGCAGATCATCGGTCAGGAGGGAACCCGACCAAGGGGAGCGCCCTTGGCCTGGGGACTGCGTCGACATTACCTTAAATTGACAATGCCACCGCGTGCGTTAGTCAAAAGAGAACAAAAGAAGCGGACCAGCAACCCAATATTTAGCCTTATCCTCTTTTTCGTGATATTTTCGCCTACTCCATCCTCGTCTTAGTGTATCCTCGTGTAGTTCACTACAATATATATATATATATATATATATATATATATATATATATATATATATATATATATATATATATATATATATATATATATATATATGCTGATATTCCAGAGTAGGATAAACGTGGTTGCACTCAAGGCGTGTACGCAGAGACCCCCGCTTTCTGACCAGCTTGCCTGTTCTCACGCACATAGTGCGCATCGTACACTGCGAACTGTTTAGGAGCACCTGCCGGTTCATGTCTACAAGATCACTAAAAAGAGAGCTGTATTTCATCAAAAACGTCGATTACTAAAGCAATCAATAACTGATGGAAAACGATTGACCTTACGCGAAGAATATTGCATGATGGACATCGAAAACCCACCATGCTGTGATGAGAGCCAAATGGTGCTACTTGATGTGTTTTACGTCCATACAGTGGGAGCGAACGAGAATGTAAATACTCCAAGTAATAAGCAAGACTGAGGCCGATATTACGCGTCTGGAAAGAATTTTGAGCGCGCCTCTAGAGCACAGCGTCGCGATGGTGCACAGAAAGCCATGTGCATCGACCAAGGAGGGCAGCCTCGCTCCGTCATCTTAAAGGATGGCTGAGGTTTACAAATACAATACAATACAAATAATTGTATTTAGCATCAACACTGATTACACAGTGCTCGTGATGCTGGAGGTTGCTAGCAAAAAGCCTGCGATGGCTTGACAAAGGCTAGCACCCCGCTTACAGTGCAATACAGCAGCGGACAAAACGCAACAAAACAAGAAAAAGCCATAAACATAACGACGGCTTTGTATATTACAAAGTACATTTATATGATAGGACTAATATCGGGTGGATACAAAACTGCATGTGTTAACAATATTTTGATTTGAGGACATATACTGTTGTATAGATTAGCTGGACTTGTTAACAGAGGAATTAAGAGCTTGTGGTAGCATGTACATCAACATTTGGCGGCCATAGTTGGTACGGGTATGGGGAATCTTCCAAACCTCACTGCTTCGTGTGCCATACGGTTTTTCAACTGGAGCCAGCGTCGCAAGTGTCTCAAGGGAAGGGTCACTATTTATGCGATAAGTATGACAGCGTTTTAGCAGAATTGCGTTGAACAGGTTCGGTAATGGTTTTAATCTAAGGTCATGAAATGTAGGTTCTGTGTATGCGTCATTGGGTTCATTAGAAATGATTCTTACGCCTTTTTTCTGTAGTCGATAGATTTTGGACAGGTTTGCGTAGGTCGTTGTTCCCCATACCAAATAACCATACAATAGCATGGACATGACAAGGGAATTGTATAAGAGCAATTTAATGGCAAAAAATAATGAAAGCGTGCAAGAATACCTACTATTCGCGAAAGTTTGGAGTGAAGAAATCAGCATGCGCACTCCCACTGCATATTCTCTTGAAAAAGAACACCTATCGTTTTTATAACTGGTACCAAATCTATGACCGAAAGAGCTAGTCGAAGGATAATATTGGAATTAACTGGCTTATTTTTAGGGCGAAAAAGAACTGATTTTGGCTTCGAGACGTTTATAGTTAAATAATTAATTTGACTCCAAATGTTTAGCCCGTCAAGCACCTCATTCGCTTTTTTAACAAGCAGGGGTAAACTGTGATTTGAGAAAAATAAGCTTGTATCGTCGGCATAAATAACAAATGAAGTGTTTAAATCTATGTTAACAAGGTCATTAATATATAGGTTGAAAAGCAGCGGCCCGAGAATATTTCCCTGCGGATGCCGTGTAGTAATGGTTTGAAACTGGAGCAAGAGTTCTTTATGTGTACCCTTTGTTGCCGGTGTTGCAGGTAGAACTTAATGACAGATAGAAAACCAGCCTCTGAAGCCATAATATTCCATTTTTTTTAATAGCGGGGTGTGATTTATTTTGTCATATGCTTTTGAATAGTCTACAAATATTCCAAGTGTATACAATTCACGCTCAAAAGCATTCAGAATGATTTCTGTTTGTGCAAGCAAGGCGCTTTCTGTGGATTGTTTTTTTGTAAGCCCAAACGGATATTGCGTCATGATGTGATGCTTGGTTAGGAATGTGCTCATTCGAACGTGTATTAGTTTTTCAACGACTTGGGAGAAAACAGGGAGTATTGAAATAGGCCTGTAGTTAGACATGTTGCATCTCTCACCACCTTTAAAAATGGTAGTAACTTTAGCCACTTGGAGCCGGCGAGGAAATTGACCGCATGAAAATATTTGATTAATGATGTACTCTAAAGCTGGAGCTATAATAATAGCAACATACTTAAGTGGCCGAATCTGTAAGCCACCTATATCAGTACAAGTAGAATTGTTTAGAGACATGATTGTAGACACGAGCTCATCTGCAGTTACCGGAGATAAAATGCACTCTCTTCTGTTCGTTGGTGCATAAAATCTGTACAGATGGGTTCATGATGCCTATTTCCTACTGATGTGAAAAAATCATTAAAAGCTACAGCTAAAGTTTCTCCAGCAAGAGTTGTACCATTTACAGTTATCTCGTTGGGGTTATCATTTTGCACCAGGGTGGCTGTTTAAGAGCGTAATTAATTTTATCCAAATGAATTCGTGTCCTGGACGAAAAGGTTTTCAAAGTACTCTCTTTTAGTTTTCCGTAAGAGACTGCTTGTTCTGTTTCTGTGTTTTTTGAATTCATCTAAATAGGTTTTGTTTCTGTATTTCTAAAACTTTTGATAAAGAACATTTTTCAGCTTTATAGCTTTGATACATTCTGCAGTAATCCAAGGTTTGCGTGCTTTGCGCGGCCGTTTGTGGGCTCTGAAGGGAAAGCAATCATTATAGACATTTATAAATTTGTGTATGAAGGTGTTGTAAGCCCCCTCCGTATCAGTGCTCGAAAGAACGCTCTCCTCAGGATATCTTAAAGTAAATTATAAAAAAACCTCCAAGATGCTTTCATTTATCTGCCGATATGTATTAACACTCCGCTTCGCGTCCTTTAATTGGAACGTTTTTGACTAAGCACTAAATATATAGGTAAGTGGCCACTAATGTGTGTTTAAAGAACTCCTGAACTGATAGGCACATTTATAGTGTTTGTGATAAAAATGTCTATGAGTGTGGATGTACCATGCTGTATACGAGTGGGTTGCTCTATGACGTTAGTGAACGCATTAGTTTCTAAAGTGCAGCACAATTCTGCACTTTGTGGGGACGAATGCAGAAGGTCAATGTTCAGGTCTTCGCCGAGAATTAGTTTGCAGTGATTTTCGTTAACCCAACTTAGAAATGCGCCAAGAAACGAAAAAAAAGCACTATTTCTACCTTTAGGCGGACGGTATGCCACAGAAAAAATAGTCATATTACATCTCAAAGTTAGCATTTCGTAATCATCAGCTATAACAGAAAGAGTCAACAATGTCGCATTGAAATGCATATTTCACTAACAGCATTACACCGCCCCCATCCTCCCATTGCGATTCAAGTGGAAGGTTTGATAGCCGTGCACACGAAGTGCTTCTGAATCATCCTGGTACCAAATTTCAGTTACCATCACTACACCAAACTTAAAACTAAAACAGTCAAAAAGTGTAATTATTTCGTCTTTTTTGTTTCTTGCTGACTGAACATTTATATGCAAGAAAGAAATGTACTTTTCTCGAAAAAGGGGCAAGGGCGATGTTTGTGGTGCCATCTGGTATCCGGCTATATATCATAAAACGACGAGGGCGTCACCCAAACCTGTTAAACAATCTTTTCAAGATCACTGCTGCTCGTTATCTGAAGCACTCCAGATTTTTCGGTTTTGCGGGCAAATATTTTTCCGTCTTTCGTCCAGGCATACCGCCAGCTCATCTCTTTCTTTCTTGCCACTGTCATTCCTAGCTGCTTTTTCAGCTGTGGACAGAGATGCTCGTTAACGTATATTGGCGTTTTTTCCGGCTGGCCGACATCGGTAGCGGATAGACGCATTTTCCGCGCCTTTTCCAACACAGCATCGCGTTTAGACCGGTTGTGAAATTGTACCGCTATGGGCGGGAAAGGGGCATCTTTGGCAGGAACACGGTGACAAATATCAATATTGCTTTCCTCTATCGATTCGCCTACAGCTTCGCTAAGTTTTCCAAGGACTTCTGTTAGCCTTTCATCGGAAGTATTGGGGACATCTTTCAGCTCAATGTTTCTGTTACGAGAGTACTGCTCGAGAGCGGTAGTTCTCTTGTCTGTTTGAGCAGCAAGTGTTTTAAGCTTCTCTTGTTCAGTAACTAGGGCTTCATTCTAAGCCTTAAGCTCATTGTTTTCTTCCTCGAGTTGAGTGCATTTTGTTACCATTTCCTCATACGGTTTATTGAGGAATTCAAGGCTCTGCTTAAGGTCGCGATGCTCTTTTCGAAGTTCTTTTTCAAGAGAGGTACGCAAGTCGGTACATTGTTGCTGCAAGTCACTTTTAAGTAAGTCGCGAACTTCTTGCTTGAAATTTTGGAGAACGTTTAGTATTTCTGCATTTGGCATGTCACAAACACTTCGGCAGCAGCAGCAGAGACACTGAAAAAAGGAAACTACAAATGTAGCCCGGACCAACCTGAAAAATGGTAGATAACCGCTTCAGTTGGTTGTACGCGTGTCCGCTGCTGCTGCCAAAGTGTCAGGAATAGCGTTGCGCGTAGCCACAGGAAAACAGCGGGACAGATGTTGCTCACGGTGCAAAGATGATAGCCACGTCCGTAGCGAGTACCTCTTCACGATGGCACGTGCCGATGCGTCGATGAAAGTGCAGCAGAAAGTCGCACAATTGGTGTAACAATGAAGGCTTGGTGAATGGAAACAGGTAAGGCAGGCGCCAAGGCAGCCGGCGGTACAGGAGAAGACGTTCACCGGGAAGGCACCAAGTATAGGTAGAGGCCAACGTACAGTACCTGAAAAATGGAAGATAGCCACTTCAGTTGGTTGCACGCGTGTCCTCTGCTGCTGCCAAAGTGTCAGGAATAGCGTTGCGCGTAGCCACAGCAGGATAGCGGGACAGATGTTGCTCACGGTGCAAAGATTATAGCCACGTCTGTAGCGAGTATCTCTCCACGATGACACGTGCCGATGCGTCGATGAAAGTGCTGAAAAATGGTAGATAGCCGCTTCAGTTGGTTGTACGCGTGTCCGCTGCTGCTACCAAACCCTGCTAAACCTAGTTACGCGAAGCGAAATAGTTGTTTTATATGGTTACGCTTTGGTTAGGCTTCATGGGCACACATGATTTGCAGCGATTAATTTGCCGTGACTATGGAGTCGAGGACGCCGTTAATTACAACAAGGAACACGTGATGCTCCATCTGCTCTCAAATGTCAAGGGGATAGGTGGTACCATGGTTAAGCTACATAGTCATACTGTGACCACTGGCTCGCTGAAGGTCATTAGGCGGATGGCGTAGTGAAGCTTTTGGTTCAAAACAGCGTCAACACTCGAGCGCCCTCCATGCCCTCGGGGAAGCCGCACGAAGCAGGCCTCGCCGCATGCCGTTTTCCGTGTCTCCCGGGGTTATATCATTTTGTGGCCAAGTTCGTTATTTCACGTGACCTCGCGGTCGTCACAGCTGCAAGTCCAATGCTTGATTGCTCATCTGTACAAAATGGCAAACTACTTCAATACTCATATTACCTCCTCAATACCGCTGTCGCTGGGCAGGGATAAAGAAAAGCCTACTATTAGAAGCAAATAAAATGCGAAACGTAGAGCCCTGGTTGACAGGTGTGACTAACGTCCGCCTGTACTTGTCCGAGATTGTCACGCTCTTCCGGTTTACAGTCGTTTTATTCCTGTGTTTTTGCGTTCGTTTCCAAGTTTGCCGCTCAATTGTCTTCCAATTCAAAGAGCCCGAATTTGCAGCCAGCAGCCGACGTGGACCGCATGGCTGACGCGAGCACTTTTAGCAACCTGGGCGGGAGCACTTTCGTTTTGCCTTCATCCTCGCCATGCTATCAGCATCTGTATGATTGCACTGCAGTGGCATAACGTGACAGCAAATATCAGAGAAGAAGCAAATATTGCAAACGAGATGAGCTTTCCTACATCTGGCAGCGACAGGCAGATGCTGCAATTTAGACCTTTGACCAAGCATCCCTTTTATTCATATGCTGATGGTAATACATTTTTTTCTCTGCAACATAACATCGCTAGACTAAGCGGAGTCGCGAACACTCAAGCCATTGTGTTATTTACGCGTTGCCCAGTACGTTCACTTGCAGCTCGTGGTGCGCTGAACCTAACCTAGCTTGATCACAAAGAATGAGTTATAAGTATTTGCCCTACTGGTTTGGTGACACAGCCCTTTGTGATCTCAACAAGACGCATATTTTATTGTCCAAGCAGCAGCAAAGTAAGCCATCGTCTCGAAAGATGTGTCAAATTTTGCTGCGAAAGAATGCAACAAAAATGTAGCATTTTTGGGTCACTGGCAGCGCCTACACAAACACTTTATCAAAGAACGAGGAATTCAGTCAGTATCTATGGTTTTCAGTACTGCGCACACATCTTAGCACCGTTTTGAACGGGCCGGTGAACATAAAGTGGAACGGAAAAGAAAAACTAAGCAATTTTTCCCGGATCGCCTCCCTGGTATTTACAAGGGGCACTGCCGCTGAAACAACGTGGGCGTTATGTGCCTTCACTCACTTTTCAGAATATCCCTTTTGGTCGCTCATACACCGGAGACGTTTGAAGCAGAAATTAGATGCACATGAGTGTGGTGTGCCTTCTCTCCAATTTCTGCCACTATGTATTCATTATCGTCGGCCTTCGCGCTAGAGATTTTCTGCTCGTCTAGGATCTTGTACTTTTATTTGTAATGTTTGAGATTACGCACAGCGAGAAAAGGGATTTTCATGGGAGAAAGAAACAAGCGTGTACTTGTCTTGGTTAGAAATGAGAAGTTTTGGATGAAGCGATTATACGTTGTCCGCTTGCGATAGTCGCATTCGATGCCCCACCGCAGGCCTACCTTCCTGAGTATGCATTGTCTCACAGAAGCCGTCGCTGGACACGCCCACAAAAAGTGTCTCACATCTCACAGTTCCGGCAAGCTAGGGAGGGCACTTGCTAGTTACAGGAAAACTTTCACCGGGCCACCGATGACGCATAGGGGTCACTGGCTCTTAGCTAATTTTGCATCATTCCAGCACACAGATATCTCCATTTCTAGTATGAGACTACGGGGGAGACAGTAAAAACAGCTAGAGATGATTTAGGCCGCATGTTCGCTGGCGCGAACTTTTTATCGGAAACATGGAACTGGAACAGATCTGGGGGGGGGGGGGGGGAGGTGATAGCAAAGTTGCAGGTTCACTTATGTGTAACTGTGTACAATTGTGTACCAAATGTGTACGACGCTCTCGATACAACACACTAAAGTGCTTGCTACGTAGTACAGCCAGTACCCAACGCGAATCAATGTACTCATGAGAGTTCACCATCAACAGGTTCATGGCAAGGCTGTAACGCGCGATATTTTCTATAGACAAATGTGCTCACAGCGTCGTCATTAGCCAACAGAGCAATAGTATAGAAGTGTATAAACGCTCCCGAATGCTGTCTGTCCTTAGAGAAGTTTGTAGTGTGCATGTGTTTGCGCTTTCTGCTTTTCTCGGTGAAGTCGATGCATCCTTTATTAGAATATGCTTCGCATCGCTTCACTAAAGTAAAAACAAGATTCAGTAAAATATCTATCATTCAATTCTGAGCAAGAGTGTCACGTATTACTTTATACCTCAGCACAGGTCCACAGTTCTTTGACGCAGTCAGGGGCGTGCGTGCACAGTTGCCAGATATATTTGAACACCGCGCTGCCTGCATTCGTGCACCAAGGGCATTCGAGCCGAGTAGTGACTAATTGCACACGGGGTTTCGCCGAACCACCTTGCTCAGTCGCGTTTGGACATGTTTCAACGGCACAAAAAAAACAGCGCCACCTATGACGTGGAACCCCGCGGTCTAGCCACGATTAGGCGACAGCGGCCAAACAGCGAAGACAGTTCGTCGTTTTGCATATTGAAGAGACTGCTGGTGGTCCTTGTTGCGTTGCCGTTAATGTATACCAATGGTGCAGATACAGCAGAAGTGCGCTGTTGAAATGACAGTTGATCACTCGTAGAATGTATTAGTATTGCTGTTAAAGGCCCGGCAATGTGACGAAGCGTTCCACCAGTGTAGTAGATCCGGAACCACTGACTTCTCATTGAAGGAATTGCTGTGCAGCTTGCGGCAGAGTGCGCAGAAGGTGTAGTAAGTCCAATACCACACATTATACTTGCCTTTCCACTCGAAGTACTTGCTGTATAGGCTGAAGTTAGCGGCCACTTTTTGAAGGTATAGCGCCAGGTCTTTAGATGAGTTGAAGCTCAGGGCGTCGATAAACGACCCTGGTGGCGCTATGCGGCTATAGTTGGCTCCACCAAATACCACGGGGACGATGTCATAAAGGAGCACCTTAAAGAGCTTTTCCGTGACGTAATCCTTGCAGATAATGTTCTCGAAGAACAAGTAGAAGTGGTAGTTCGCAGAAAACGAACGGTAGCATTCTGCTTCCTTGCTGCGAGGGCACTTCATTTCGCCGCATTTGCCGTACACGTCGACAGCCATGTGCTTCCTCAGCTCGCGAACGTAGTCCTCTCTCTTGCCGGTTGTATTGCAGTGGCTGGCAGCCCAGACGGCAATCTTGGTCTTGTTTCTCCAGATACGCTTCAGGGAGCCATTGGGGTACATCTCGCGGCCAGGTTTCTGGACGGTCACGTTTGCCTTAGACGTCTAGGATATCGGAATCCAGCCTGCATTATGGGTTCACCAAGAGGAATGGTGAAAGAGAGAAAGAGAAATGGGTTTCTTTCTGCCTTTGTTATCTAATGACTTTACATCGGTATGAGTAGTAATGGCTAGATCCACATTTTACGCATGTCTCGAGTACAAAAAGTACATTTATCACACGGTCTAGGAGGTAGCACGCCGTTTTCCAGCCCTTTACAAAGCCCTACCAGCGTGCTTTCGACTGGAGAAATGAATGGCTCATGGGCTTCGGCGAAAGAAGTGACTGGGGGCCTTCTAGTTGGTGTAACCTGCTCACGGCCAGCGTCTGCCAAGCAACTAGAAACTTTGGCGCTGATCTGGCGATGGCATTTTCAGTGCCGCATGGGGTCCTTAGCCACTGAGGATCAAAAGTAAGGTGAAAGCGCATCTCAAGTGGTCGAGAAAACCGTGATGTCACACGCAGTATAGGAGCAAATGGATGGCTGTACGACATAAAACCTTAGCATTCTTATGAAACGAAGCCCTAGCTAGTTTGTACTTTTGTCACCGACCCATTCTTTCCGTCAGGGTTAAAAATAGAGCTGTGTATTGTACCTTGCTTGCTGACATGCAAACTCTCCTCCTGAGTAGCAGGCATAACTTCGGAGCAGACATACAGCTTATTTTGGGAATTATCAGCTATAGCTCTTTTGCTTCTATGTTAGTTCTTTTTCACTTGAATACGTTGCGTAGAGCGAAAGTGCTTTGCCACCTGAACCCGAGTTATCGGCCTGTGCATCTATAACAATGACTTGATTGTTGCTACACTATGTCCGCCTAGAAATTGTCGAAAGATCCACAGTGCGGCGGTTATGTTAGGGTAGGACTTTGAGAGTGAAGGAACAAGACAGTGAATATTTATATAGCAGTAATCTGAGGTCACGCGATCTGATATCAGTGTGAGTCTGGGCGGAAATAACGCAGGCTTTTAATATTTTATGGAAATGGTCATAACATAATTGTCGCACATATATAGATTTGCTTGGCACGAACGTCACAGAGTCGTATCGGCGTCCACGTGAGGCGCGCTATTTCCTGCAGGCGCGGTAAGTAATGGATGTGGAACCTTTGCTCTGGGATCCCTTTCGTTCATTCCTTCAGCAGCAGAGCAGCAAAATGCAACATTAGAAGTTTATCAAGCGTGAAAAGCATGATCGTGAAGACCGCAACGAAGTTTATGGTGACCCGGGGCACACTCTGCGAAAGCGTGCGGCGCCACCTCGCAACTACTTCTGCAGGCGGCGTTATGACCAAGTTATTTTCCATCCGATAATATAATAAGAAGAAGCGGTATCGCTCTAAGCGTACCATGTCTTTCACCCTCTGACAATTTTGAAACTTGAGGGACGAAGACAATGCAAATATTTGTTTTGAATGCAGAACAAGCAAAACTTTGTACATTTTGTCTTAAAAATAATGATGTCAGGGTTGAGAACAGGGGCCTGGGAAAAAGGAGTGCATTCCGATGGCAGAGAAAGCGAAGACTTCTACTAATTCATCAAAAAAGGCTGAGCACGTAGATGCGTATGCAAAGGTAGATCACATCCCTACAGGGCCCCATACAGAGATAGAGAGCCCCACGGGCCCCAATTGCTTGAATTTCCTCCGCAAAGTGCTGCCTGGTTAGGTGGCAGTTCCAGCCCACTTGCATTTTACAGACCAAAGCTTCTCCTTACCAACAAACATGTATACGCTAAAATAAATAGAGCAGAACACAACGCCAGCATGTGCCTATTTTAAAGCAGTTTGGCGGCATTTGAATCAATTTTAAAATGGCGTAGAATACTCCTCCGCATGTACGTACTGGTGCTCATTTTGCTCTTCCCATTGGATGTTGCTCTTTAGTAATGAAATAAAAAAAAAAAAGGAATTAAGTTCGTGATCAATTTACCTTACCGCGTGGGACGTGCCCTGTCACCATAACTAGAATGCTAAAATGAGAGAGGACAAATTAACAAGATGTTAGCGTAAAATGGAGGCTATGTTCTCGTCCTAATGTTGGTCCTAATAGAACGACAGGAAGATGGGTGGCTTACGCGGTATGAAAGCTTGATCAACAAGGGTAGAGAGGGGGGGGGGGGGGTCAGTTCGCAGGTCCAGCCAACCTTTCGACAAGTGGACAAGCCCAGGCGAAGACAATTCACTTGTCGAAGCGTTGGCTCGACTACGTACTGAGGCTTCCTCCCCTCTACCCTTGTTCAGTGCTCCTTCATATAATGTTGCCCTGAAGCACAAAGGAACTCACCGGTAGGTAAATGTCCAGTTGAAGATTCCCGTGAGGCCCCTGAACTTTTCCACAGTGGCCATGTTGGGAGGCTCGAGGGACCAGAAGACCCATTTCTGGAACGGACTTCTTTGCTTTGGCATAAGGCTCGGGACCAGGTCAGGGCCGTAGAAGACAACGGCGTCGCTGATATTTAATGTACGACGGTCGTTGCTCAAATAGTAGCGATCAGGGCAACCACTGTTCTGCAGTTCAGGATCCCCCTTTTGTAAATCCGAATGCCAAGCGCCAAAAATTTTAGTCCAGAAGAGGATCCTTGGCAGATCGGGCTTCGAGCGGTGATGGAACGACCTCCAAGGCCATTGTTTTATTAAAGTGCCTGCGAGAGGAACGAAATAAAGTGTCATACTTTTAGCCGAAGTCAACAAACTAGGCTAATAATTTCGGGCAACTGAAGCTTCGCTCAGGGCAAGTTTATTTGGAATCAGTTACTCTGCATTTGAAATTCAGTTCGGTGCTCTTCAAGCCTTCTGAATGCCCGTGGTTCTTCTCCATCCAATACGTATGATCACTCTATAAAAGAAAGACGTAGGTGGGTCATACGCTTTACATACACAAGACAATGCCTTTGGTAAACGTGACCTTCTGTACTGATGAAAATTCGGCTCGATTTTCACCAGAGTGAATACGAACAAAATATTATTCTTTTCTTTGAGAGAGAAAGAGAGAGAGAACTCATACACTTAAAGGGTTCGTAAATATTGTTTCTTCTATAGGTGTCCAACATATTTTAAAAATAAATACTTCAAATGACCCAAACATTCACTAAGAGAACAGTACACATTAAATACCTTTCGCCATTTATGTCGCGGTCTATCACTTTCAGGTAATTTCTCTTCTTGACCGCTTAATCGCGGAATTGTTCACTCAAGGTTATCTCTAAGCTCTGCGTGTTGAAATCATACATATGAAGTAATATATGATGATTTTAAATAATATTTCGATTCCAGGAAAAATTAACGCTGTTAGATTGGTGTTCGGCTAAGCAGCACTATACAGGGAACTGACAACTTCATTATTATCTAATTCCTGCAAGCAGCATTTTTCGTTATCTTACCGAGTTCCTTATCTGATTACGCATTGTTTCTTTGTTACTGAGTTTTTTCTCGGTAGTGTTTTGCATGAGAATTTTTCTCTTGGGTACTATATTGATTCAGGCATTTTCTCAGCGTCCGCGTCTGTGTAAGCGTGACGGAAATGCGGAATTATTGAGAAATGCAAAACAAAAGACAAATCGATGACGACGGAATGAACTCGTCCGACTCTCGATATTATGATGGCCATCGCTGCATTCTGACGCGAGGCAATGAACTTTTATAGCGCAGCTTAAACGAGCGCTCACGATTACGAGCATTATAGGAGTTTCAGCGCGTTCTTGTCTCACGTGACAAAAACGCGCTAAGGCACGTGTGCCGACTGCCATGAACAGAAACAGAGTTGCGGCCGTGTGCTGTCCAATGTCTGTGCATGTTGTAAAGAACCCCAGGTGGTCGAAATTTCCGCAATCCTCCAACACGGCCTCTCTCATATCCAGAGTCACTTTGCAAAGTTGAATCCTACAAAAGAAACCGAACAAAAAACAACAACAAAGAAAAAGAACAACATTTCAATGCGATAATTTTGGAGTTAATGCGAGTGATCGAAGTCGATCGCTGCAATAATAAAAAAAAAGCTCAGATCTTTTTGTATGCTTACGTGCGCAAAGGTCGCCGTGCAAATTTCAGCCCTATAATTATAGTTCAGGATAATTCTTTCCCTACACATCGCACTTCTTCAGTGATTAGGTGCTCGACTATATTGAGTGGATTCGTACACCACTGCTGCCGGGCGCATTTGTTGAAGTAGAAACGCAAAAGGCGCCCGTGCGCTGCGCGAACAATTAATTAGTAAAGTTCTAAAAGCGGTCGAAATTAACTCCAAGCTCTCCACTATGGTGTGTGTCATTGCCAGAGTGGCGTCGGGTTGTTAAAGCCATACCCATTTCCCGCTTCAGTGGAGGCAGCGTCGTTGGTATCTGTTTCTTCGTTGTTTCTGAAAGGCAAGAGAAGGAGTAAAATTTTTAGAAGTACCTTGCACCCCTTCAGAGTTAATAAATATTTGTACCCTTAAAGACGTTTCTTGTAGGCACAAGTAGCAGCCTTGCACCCTTTAGAAATGCTTTTCACGTGGTTAGCTGCTACATTAAAACGGTCATGTGTTACAGTAGGAGTATTTCACTCAATTGGCTGTTCTATTTTACATGTGTCATCCGTGGTCATCAATTCTACCGTTCTGACACTGTTAGATGAATGATACAGTAAACAGGAAAAACAATCTGCAGGAAAGTATGCTCATTACGTTTGTGGAATCCATTTCTGTTATGGAATAGAGACACCTTTTTCGCTGTGATGCATATTTGTCTTCGTCCGTGATGTAAATTGTGCTTTTTCAGTATATTTCGAAAATATGCACCTGCTGCATATTGCGGGAAATTGGGTAGTTGCTGCAACCAAAGCCGGATTACCGGTGATGAGGGTCCGGTTCAAAAGATTAAGATGGCCCTTATAACCCCTTTTACGCTATCCCGCTCTCTGTTGTCACGTTTCGGACTTGATGCGTTTTAGAATTTTCTACACAGAACACACACCATATTTATTTGTCTGGGGACTTTTTATGAACATCGCCTGAGCCTTCTTGCGCAGAGCACACGGACAGACTGGCATCTAGAGTGAGCTAGTCTAGAAAATAACAGGACACCACAACATCCTCTTTCAAAATCAGAACGCGCCACATCCGAAAAAGATATTTCTCGCGTGGATATTTCCTTGGCTAAATCCACAGCGTGCGAGGACAGACGAAGTAGAGGTGAGTCTTGTTCATAAACTGGCTTGCAAAATCTTGCCGTATATACGCGATTAATCACCGGAAAGTTCTCTGAAATATTGCAGCAAGACAAACTGTAGCTCGGCTAAGAGAGTGTTTCTACAGAAACTGCGACATTATGTTCTGTATGTTGACCTAAAGTACAGCAAATAGGCTTTAATACTTCAAACGTTGTCATGATGCTGAGAGGTAAAGCTTTTCGAAAAGGGGGCACATGTAGAAAATTACATCTTTACTGAAATGCCACAAAATTAAAGTTTTAATTACGACGCCCAATTACTCAATAATATATATTTACAATTTTACGGATTGTCCAAATTAACAAAGACCGTATATTTCTTTTTTTTTGCACATATTTTCCACTTTTAAAACAGAATCAAGCACTTTTTCGTGTATTGCACTCATTTTCAGCGACACCTTTTACAATCTAGCGTATACAGCTCGTTCTACCGAGAAGCCGCCACCGCCGTAGACAGCACTCGGAAAAAACATGAGGTTGACACTTAAGCTCCGCCTTTAAGTGCATTCATCATCATCATCATCATCATCTGCCTGATTATACCCTTTGCAGGGCGAAGGCCTCTCCCATATTTCTCCACTTAACCCGGTTCTGTGCTTTAAGTGCATTATGAGAGCATTAATACGGCAAGCTCTTATTTGCTGGCTACACATGCGGATCTTCGTTCGCGTACATGTCCTTTTCATTCGAATAGGGTGAACACTTCGGCCACATTATTGCGTCTGCAAGGCGAAGCTTAAGCGTCCTTCTAAATTTTTCTATAAATATTGCACGTTTACATATATTTCGCAGGAAGCTAACTTCAACATGAAGTGCGTATTTTTAAAAATCTATTTTTTTTTTCACTACCCGTATAAGAAAGTGAAGAAAAGCATTTGCGTTTATATAAGCGCTCTCGAGCACTTTGCAGGGAGAGCTTCTTGATGAGATCTGCATTATTAACCCGCCTGAGAATCTCTGCCTCCTCACTGAGCGGCGGCAAACTGCTGAGATGCCTGTCAGCTATCAGCCTTCATAACTTCCAACGAATAATTTATTGCTTTTGTTACAGTTTTCACTACTTATATTTGAAACAATAAAATACACAACTGTCCTCAACAGCAGCAATGACTGATGTCATTTGGTTTACCAGCTGGTACGAGTTGACTCCCAAATAAAAAACAGCTAAACCCTATTCATTTAACTCGATCACTAACTAGGACCAGCTAATTTCCAGCGAGTAGGCATCTGGAACCATTTAATTATAGTTGAGTAGTAGTTGGGACCAGCTGAAATGAAATAAATCAAGAGAAAACTAGATAAAACCTTTTGAATTTTTACCCATTTGGTCAAGCACAAAATTTTGTACTTTGAATGGTGAGCTTTGAGGTTGACTTTGGGATTAAGCGTAAGAAGCAATGAAGAGCTTTTGAAACATTCGACATTAAGATATATAACCTCTACTTTTGATCATGGACAAAAAGGAAAATATGATTCGATAATTATTTAGACCAAACCTCGAACTCTGCCGATTTTTTCCAACTCTCGGGGGGCTCCTGGGAATAGAGGGGCCGGGTCATTTTAACCCTTTGAATCCTGGAGGATCCGGCCCTGGCTGCAACGCGGCTTCTGCGCCAGTAGTGTCGGTTTTGCGAGACGCGAAATTATAACAGGTGGCGTCTCTTTGCTTCGGCTCATCGTGCGTCCATTCTAACGCGCAACTAGATTTTGTATTAGTTGGCCAGCGAGAAGAATCGATATACAATGCGTTGCGCTTCGCAATTGCGAACATGACCGCATCTTATACATTTCAAAAGCTGATCTATTAAATGAATTTGTGAGATGTGGTATATATTTACGCTTTCTGTTGACGCATATGTTTCGTGTCCAATAATCGATGCAGACACAAGCAAGAATCTAAAATGGCGTAGCGAATATACAAAACGCAGTCCAAAAATCAAGTCAAGCTTAAATTAGAATGAGAACAGATACTAGAATGAGATTCTTCTGCCTAGGCGCAAATGTGAATTGTGATTATGTGATTACATTGCCTGCGACAATAAGCTTGCAAGCTCACTCAGCTGCTTTGCGCTCTTCATCTTTAGATCGAGCCTCTGCTCAGGTATCGCCATCACATCTAATTACGCCTAGCCTCATTCAAGGGCGCTGAGCAAGGACTGAATCCCCACTTCTGGCATCCCGGGTGGGGCGCCGGGTTTCACAAAGCCGGCTTTCATCCCCTGTTTTCACTTTCCGTCTACCGCTACATAATTTTGCTTATCATCCTGTTACTCTCTCGCCCTTACATGGCACTGCGCTGCCTTTCGTTTTGCCTACTCTACGCTTCTATCTTTGACAGCGCTATGTACTGATGCTATTAATGTTCTTGGGCAAAGAGCGTGTACTTGTAGGACAGTAGATATTTAATTTGCTCGAGAATGTGTATATCTCTATTAACAGACTAGTGTTAATATCGCAACAGCTGCCTTTGCAGCGACTATCGGTGTTGTGTCGGGGAAACTAGGACTAGCCGTGAGAGTCATCAAGTCACGCTAATCATGACGCCCCACTATACGTGACATCACATAGTCAAATTCCCAGGGTCGTCAGGTGAGCAACCAAAATAAAAAGTGAACAAATATATCTATATATCTTGATGATAAAGTCAGAACATGGCTGAAACGCATTTGCGAAGTGTAAGAATGTAAAATGTGGCGCTGAAAAAGCAAAAACTAGGTAAATAAAAGGCAATAAAAACTGTGGACATTGGCTCGGGAGTCACACACGCTGACCTTTGGACATGAATTAACCTTCCTCCAGCTTGGCTGAAGTGAGGTCTTGTGTACCTTGTGATGAACACTAAACAAATAGAAAGCAGCGCTGATTTCTAAAAACAAATATCCAAACATGACTCCAGGCCGCTATATAAGAGATCCCGACAATGCTTCCGCTCAAATGTTTTATGGCCGACCTAAAGTGTTCCAAGAATTCATTTTTGATTGGGTAGTGTACCCAGAAAACGTAATGCACGGGCCCAATCAGGAGTGGACTTGATCCTATGTAGACTCGGACATTGGTAACCCATTTTTAATATTGGGCCAGTGTTTTGTGCTGCCTAGGAAAGGCCCTCCACATAATCTGGCGCTGGCGCTGTCTGCATTGCGTGCGAACAATTACGGTAAGGTTCTGACAGCCGGTAGGTGACATAGAAAGGCAGTGCCTACCCGTCGGTTTGTGTGACGTCCAGATCAGGAAAAATAACCATCGGCCGGGATATTGGAAATGTGTTCGCGATGTGCAGCCCTATAAAGAGCCAACCAACTGCCAACATCCTTCTATATTGGGCCAAAAGTTTGTGTTACATGGTAACCGCATTGCATTGCCTAGTTTGCAGGAGCTGCATGCTCAGGCCAATGCACACTGCTGTACGCTAATTTGCATGTTCGAGATAACAGTCCAAATTAAGAATTTAGGGATTAAGGGGGCATGGTAGGATAAATGGGTTGTCGTGGTTTCAGCTTCATAGCTCATCAGCTGTTACATATTTTATCATGAAATTTTGGTTGTTGAATAAGCATGCCTTTGGCCTTATTTTGTGTAATTTTGTTACAGCAGGCTTTAAGTTTTTATTTCAGAAGCAGTTTTTAGGCTGGTGTGTACAATTAGATGTACACACCTTTTCTCAGAAACAAAACAGTTTGACCGCAGTGAAACTTAGCAAACTGAAAGGAACCCGCCGGGGTGGCGCAGTGGTTACGGCGCTCGACTACTGTTCCCAAGGACGCGGGATCGAATCCCGGCCTCGGCGGCAGCTTTTCGATGGAGGCGAAAAGCAAGGCGCCTGTGTGCTGTGCGATGTCAGTGTGCGTTAAAGAACCCCAGGTGGTCGAAATTTCCGGAGTCCTCCACTACGGCGTCTCTCATAGCCTGAGTTGCTTTGGGAAGTTAAACCCCACAAACCAAACCAAACCCAATTCAAAAAGGATAGGGGCTTTAAACAAAACCTAATAAAAATGGGTTTCTATGTGCACCTAAAATAAGTATATTACCATCCCCTGCCATCAACTATGGGAGAGCGTTCGAATAAAATGTTTTCCGAATAATAACTCCAATGATGTTAGAAGTTTTATGTTCAGATTATTTGCAAAGCATTTTAGAAGTTGAGAAACGTTTAGCGTAGTCGGCCTGACAGGTTTCGAGAAAAGGTACATAGAAGTTCAAAAAATTTCAAAAAAGTGATTTTGAAAAAAAACAACAAATTTTTATGTTTACCACAGAACACAAGATATCAAAATGCAGTGGAAGAATAAGCGCACTTTCTGGCCCTTTAATATAATCCCTGAAGCCTTTTTTTATGTTTCTTTTTTTTTTCTACGATGTTCCTTGCTTTCCAGTGAACATCGGAACTCTTCCCTTGCAACGCGCTCTTTGTGAATCCGGTTCAGACAGACTGCACGGAATACACCTCGCGTGATGTCAAGTGTTTGCAAGACGTCAATTTGTGCACGATTCCGTCATTATAGGACGCTACAGCATCACATGTGGCCAGTTTTAATGCGTCATTCTTAACAAACGTTATTTTCGGACAGCGGTACCAGATACTTCTTTTAGGTGCACATAGAAACCCATTTTTATTAGGTTTTGTTTAAAGCCCCTATCCTTTTTGAATTAGGTTTGGTTTGGTTTGTGGGGTTTAACGTCCCAAAGCAACTCAGACTATGAGAGACGTCGTAGTGGAGGACTCCGGAAATTTCGACCACCTGGGGCTCTTTAACGTACACTTACATCGCACAGCACACGGGCGCCTTGATTTTCGCCTCCATCGAAAAGCTGCCGAATCAAGATTTCCTTGTTGTTCTGTATCCTGCCGCGCAAACACTTGCTTAGAAAGCCTGGCGATGACATAGCTTGGAACACTGGCTTGACGTCTTTCAGAACAGCGGTTGGCAAGCTGCTTTTATGCAATGTCCCTCAGGGTATCCTTCACTGAGGGCCCGGTTGTATCCACACCATAACGACGCTTCTTTGGGGCACAGTCAATGATTTGGCTTTCCATTAGTAGTAAACGTATGAAAATAAATTGGCCACACCGCCTTTCGCATATTCTCCAAGCTTCCGGTTTCCTCACGTATGGCCCTGTCATGATAAAATTGCAGGGACTCAATGTCCTTTTCTGTGAGACGACCTCTTCCAAACAGTGGTAGTCCATCTGACAGCTTCTTACCTCTCAGGGTAGTCTTGAGGTTTTTAAGCCTGGTTCCCATACGCTTTTGCACATGGCCAACGTACTCGTGCGTTTCGATTCTTTGACAGCAAAGCATACCTTGCTGTCTCTGTCACCAATATATTTGGTGTACATAACGCCAACAGCACCCGCAGCCTCCATACCTCCAGGTGATCCAAATGAGTTGCTCTGCACTCTTCGTGGCTGATGTCAGAGTGGAGATTCCGTAATAACAGATGGCAGAACTTAGTCTTCCCTTCCAAAAATAGCACCTTGCCATTGCCCACTGATATAAGTGTGACGACGCCATGCAGGGATGAATGCCCTCTCTTCCTCCAAGTTTCATCCACAGTAACGGCTATTTTCTGCGGTTCATTACTCTCAGGCATGTCAGCCTTCACCTCGTCAACAGCTCAGGTGATGCTTTACGAAGCAACAGCCTCTGTTGCATGAAGTAAGTTTCAAGTGTATGACGTAAATTTCCTAGGCGGCGGAGGCATGTTCAAGCAGCGCATATCACACGGCCAGCCAGCAGCCCTTTCCGACATGTTCGCAGCCCGTAAACAAACCGTTCGCTTACTCCAAACATACAATTTGGGCTCGATTAGTTATTTGGAACGAGCTTGTCTCGCAACATACAACAAAACATACATTCATGGTGCACGCGAGTTCAATGGTACAATCAATGTGTTCTGTTAGGCTCAGCTCACATTTCCTGCATTTCTTGCACAATGTAGACGCCCGAAGAAAGTCCCGAAGGATTTAAATATCAGTCAAGCAAATCCTGAAGAGGTAGCTTCTTTCTCGTTGAAAGTGTCACATGGCGCACTTTCGCCTATATTCGAGACACTAGCACTTCGACGAGCGTTCGCTTCATTTCTCGTGAAGTAATTCCCGCTGAATTATTTCTTTTTCTCGTCCACATTGAAGCTGAGTCTTGCCATAATCAAGCACAATACGCGGCCAAACCAAGGTAGATGTAGTGGCTAAAATGCCAAAAAACGTTCATAAAGCACATGCGCAGATCTCACAAAAAAAAAAAAAAAACCAATGACTTCGCTTCAACGCGCTACAAGATCGCATTAGAAGGAAAGATTGCAATAACAAATCGTGAAAATGGGAGAGCGTAGATAAATTTGCCGAGTTAGCAATATACCTTGCAAAAATGTGCATACATACTAAAGAAATGATGCAAAAACACCATGTACACAAAGCCTCGAGTCTGCCATTTTTAAATACCAGGAAGAGCGGTTTTCGGCGCCGTTTTTAAATGGCTTCTAGCGTTCCTGCGGCCTTGCCACTGTATGCTTTTGCTTGGCACAGTGCGTAATATTTTTTAGTAATGAAATAAAAAAATCGGTTTTCTTTTTTTGTTGATCTACACTACTGTTCTAAAGCGGGTTAGTGGTTATGCGGATAGCAGCGCGCATGTATGCGAACAAGTATCCGCAGCCGGGAGCAGCTGACGTGGTCGCGTGCCACACGACGTTAAAGTGTAATCGTCAGTGAAATGCATTTTTTATTGCGTAAAATCATTTGCTCTGTAAAGTTAAGCAATTTCAGACATGCACTGATCATTCATTCACATTAGGAATCCTTTTTTGTTTTCGCTCCAGGCATTCACGCATGCCGTCAAGTATGAAATCAGTCCTCTCAGAGAGCTAGAGGGAGCACTGTCGTGTTTTCACTGACACGAAACCCTTACGATCTCGCGAAAAGTGTAAGGGCGGTGCAGATCCGTAGAAGCGCATAAAGGAGGCCGTAAAATATGCCTCTCCCGCACATGTGAACAATGTTACACTGGCGACATTTTTCTCGGTTGAACTAAGGACGCGGAAGCCAGGGAAGCTCACTGATAAAACCTTTTTGAAATGAAAAGCAGAGGCAGCCAGCGCCTTAACGAAACATCATTTTTGTTTTCTGCGCAGCGTATAAAACTTATTTAGCCAGCCCTGTCCTGTCGTCCTTGAGCCAGGGCTGACACCTGATGTGACTTCTGTAAAACTTTTAAAGTGGCGCTTTGTTCTGCCATCTCCTTTCGAGCTTCATCCTTTTATTTTTCCCCAGTGAAAACAATACTGCACACTAGCAAGCTCAACAGCAAGTTACCTGAATCTGGGTGGCTCAGATCGAGGCGGCAGTGCAATAGCTCTTAATTATTCATAGATAAGCAAAATTGCAGTCAACTCGGATTTTGTTGCATTAGGACTACGTTCCGTGCCGCTATAGACGACACCTAACTTAATACGAGATCAGGCATTATCTGCTCAATAAAGTTTTTCAGTCAGGCATCCGTACTTAGCTTAGACGACTAGTTCATAAAAAGTTTGATGTAAAAATTCTAGAGGGCACTTTGGACCACTAAAGTGCGATGAGGCGAAAGCCATCACAGCGCAGTGGATCGTAGCTCTCTACTATGGCACCTCTCCCTCTCTTCTTTCACTCCCACCTTCCTCCCTTCCTTTACGGCGTGGTACATGTGTCCGCGAAGAATTATGACATACTCCACCTTTTCTATCCTGTAAATTAATTTCAAATGCAGCTGGTAACTGCTGTACTAGCGCCTCCTATAGACATCTGGGTCCACTTCTATTTGCTGTGTGGTGCGGCGTTCTAGGAAGCGGCAAATAAAAGGCGCCGCACGGACGCCTGGATCGGACGCCCGGCGCGGTCAGCTTCGTATATACATGAATCGTCTGGTGACGTCATGACCGGTCGTGATGGTACATTGCACGCCCCTTATCGAACACAATCAGGATTTTATTGAACGCATCTAAGTTCACCGGCATTCTGTAATTGGTTTATAGGAAAAGACAGACGTAATATCTGTCACTCGCTGAATCTTGCTATTATCCTCACGGTAGATAAGGGGATTTATGAAGAGCGATACACCATCTGGAGCGGGGTACAGTTGGTAAAGCGCTGGGCTGGGGATCCAAAGGATAGCGGTTCGATTCCCGATGGAGACAAAGATTATTAATTTATTTTTAACTCTTTCTCTCGAAAGCGTAACACCTCTGCTGGCAACCTTCTGTCGACAACGATGAGGCATTAAAGGCTTTCGCTTTAAAATCATGCAGAAAATTAGGGAGCTATTTCAGTCCCACGTTATGGATATGACGCAAAGCAAATCATGGAGAAAATTAGGGAGATATTTCAATCCCGCGTTTAAGGGTATCACGCAAAGCATTGATGGCCCCTGCGTTCTGGCTCTCCTGTTGGATGCCCTCTCACGTATATGCTGCTTGCTACTCACTTTTCTGCACTGTTTTGTTCCATGCATCTAACATCCCACAAACTACGTATTAGCATACAGCCGAAAGATACCGTAATATATGAAATATAGCTGACATAGATACATTAGGGCGGTCTGGTGAAAGTGCAGACAAAGCGGAGGAAGCACAATTCATTTGAATAATATTGGTACCGTGTTTGAGACGTCCGGCCCAATATAGAAGTACATTCTCAACACAGTATATCAATACAGGGCTGTTATTTTTCGCCTCCTTAGAAGGGTCCTGGAAGGCTGGACAGCGACCTCGCACTCCTATCTTAAAACAAAACCTCAGTTGGTAACGCCCGTTACCTAAACTACGTCATGTGGTCTGGTGATGTCACTCAACCCGATGAGTAGTCATTCACTTGCCAGCTATTACACTTACATCATCAAAGGTACACGGTTTTTTTTTTTTTTTTACTAGAAACTTACCAACTTTGGTGAAATTCGCTTTCCCGTCGCTGCCAGTTCCATTTTGCTCTCTACGTCCGCCGACTTGATTAGATATTGACATGGGCGCTGGCACCCATACCTTACCAGCATGCAGGCAGAACATGACGTAAGCACACGACATTAGTAGAAGAGAGGCACCTGCCAAAAGCCTCAGCCTCGTTTTCCGGTCAGCCATACGTAATTCAAATTTGGAAGGGGTCCTGCAAGGAAAGCAGATCTCATTAGGTTAAAGCCAGGGAGGGTTAATAAAGAAAGTGCGTGATCTTTCAGCAAAGGGTTATTCGGCAGTATTAGGCAGTCTGCCTGCTATTTCTGCTAAATGCAGGAAGGCATCCTAAATTTTGGGCGCCATTGTGCCCTCCGCATGCCTGCTGCGCAGCCCAATTACGGAAACTGGCAAACAAGCGGTAACTACTCGAGAACTTTCTTCCCTCTCAGTTGTTTTTCCTACAGTACTAGTAGCAATCAGCCTAAAAACGTTTGTTGTCAGCCTATAATCGCCCATATTACCCTCCAATTTGTCAATTCCAGGTTCATAGGTTACGTGTTTTTCCTGCTAACTTCCCGATTACTTTTTTTTGCCAGCTAATTTCTTGCCGCATAGGGTTCGTCTAGAAGCGAATGTAATTACCATGGCTAGCATGCGAGACCATCGACTATCTCCCCGTTGCATTAAATATCCTGTCGATTCCCCCCTCTTTCGTTTAAGACGCCCGCCGGTGTGGCGCAGGGGAAACGGCGCTCGACTACTGTTCCCAAGGATGCGGGATCGAATCCCGGCCTCGGCGGCCGCTTTTCGATGGAGGCGAAAAGCAAGACGCCCAAGTGCTGCGCGTTAAAGAAACCCAGGTGGTCGAAATTTCCGGAGTCCTCCACTACGGCGTCTCCCACAGCATGAGTCGCTTTGGGACGTTAAACCCCACAAACCAACCAAACCAACCATCTTTCGTTTAAAACTAGTATTTGATAAAGTTATCAAGCTGACCCCACCAAGCAAATGACTACAGTCATAAGCGACTCGCAGCAAGCCTGCAACTGTGCCAAGCGGTTGCCCCCATCATGAGGAATCATACTACCGGTACACGCACCCGTAACAGTATTCTGTGGGCCCCAGCCAACGAAGGTTTAGAGTGCATTGAAGCAGCTGACAGGATAGCTCGAGGTCACACATTCTCAGCCCCGTCGCCGTCTACCTTCGAATATTCGTCTGCTGTAACATGCGGCAAAATCATAAATTAACACCGACTTAGTCCATGAAATACGCTGTTCCCCACATAGACTTAAATCGTCAGAAAGCCACTTCATAGCGGAACATGCAAGCCCACACACTGCCAAACCCAGTTCAACACAATAAGATTTGGTCCGCACAATATATACTCCAGAAATGCATGTCAGGCATTCGGAGAGATTTCTGACATCATCCACTGGTTTGGAATTGCTCAGAGCAACCTAAAGCACACAGTTCACAGGAACTCACTCGTGAACAGTGGGAGGCGAAGCTGGCTTACACAGAGCTCCCCCTTCAGCACCAGCTGACTGGTCAGGCCTGGGGAGCTTTGTGAACTGTGTGAGCCAGCCTTGTAATTACTTTATATTAATAAAGTTTATTCCCGCTCTCTTGAAAAACTTGCGCATGCCGATAAATATATAGTGCGCCTTTTCAGTATGTTAATGGGACGCAATGCAAACATATGTTAAATATTTCCAGAGGTCTATCTATGCCTTTGGTTTGTTCCACTGAACATATGTTTGCAGTGAAACGCGGTGAAAAATATTGGGTGCTTTTTCTGAAGGTGAAAAATTGTTTTTGGATAATGATTGCTTTTAGATTTATTCTTTTCTTTGGGGGATATTTAGGCTATGGTCGTTCCTAGTAAGAGGGACACTGCTTTTATTATAGAAAGGAAACCAGCGAAAACAGACTCCTCACCACACAAGTACAGCGGTGTGGTGCGTGTCTGCCTTCTTTGCTTTGGTCCTACGTCTAGTTTCACTGGTTTCCTTTCTATGTAATATGCACCAACTAGCCCAGCAGTTTACTCTCCTGAACTTCTTTTATTAGTTCGCTAAATAACTGAACACGGTAAGTAACGTTTTATGCTTTATAATAGGGGGTATATTGTATATTCAGAACTGGAGCTCGTCCTCCAAGAAGTACAGCCAAGAAACAACTTCCTAAAGAAATTGCAGCGTGTGTTAGAAGACCTGCAAATATAACCACGATAGGCGCAGCGTATCGTAACGCATCCACGCTAACCCGCCTGTAGCAGCCCTTTAGAGCCTGACTAGCGCGCAGCGGTTCATTGCCAATTTGGTACCGACCAAATTACGCAAGTACGCAATGCGCACAGTCATTACGCTAGCATTCAGACCTTAAAGTGTAGAAGAGCAGGTTCTACGCCGGGCGACCCCGCTTGCGCTGCGTTATGAAGTGAAGCCGCCTATCGAGCTGATCTATTTGTGACTTGTACCGTGCGCTACAATCTATTTGTGACTTGTACCGTGCGCTTCTTTCTTGGCTACACTGCTTGAAGGCCGAGCTCAATTTCAGCCAATAAAAAAACTTAGGAAAGTTATTTAACGTATTTATCTAATATTCGAGGTCATTGAAGCATTGCGCCCGTTACTTGATACCAGAAGTACCCCAAATGTATCTCCAGGACGAAATTAAATTCAAACTGGCTAACGTTAAAAAATTGCGGTTATTCTAAAAACGCGGCGTAATCAAAGCCCGTCCGCGCTGCGTTCCATCAAGTCCAGCAGCGTTACATGGTGCAGGCGCCCAAGGCATTGCTGCGACGGAAGAATGTACATTGCTTTTTCAAGTGTACGACGGTCCTTATAGGATAAATATGTCAGATCTACAACTTATACAACAGTAAACGTGATTCAGTATTCTGCGGTCACCTGACATGAAAAAGATGGGTGCGGGGGAATTACTGCAATAATTTTTCCAGAAATAGTTACGTAGTCCTCAACTCTTTCAAGCACTATATTGGAGCTCTTGGAGCCTTCACTGGATATGAAAGCTGTGGGCTCAAGTGTGTTGCAAACGTCTTTAGGTGGAGTCTAGTGGCCACATAATTACAAATGGATATCCCCGCGCTGCTTGCTGCTCGTGAGGGTACGCGGCGACCAGAAATTTCAACCTGGGTGAATATATAGGGCACTTACGTTGTCGTTCAAGGGAATCGATTTGAATCACATTTATGAGATTTCAGGGCAAGTACAGTTCCATGCATTAGGCCCAGTGTAGTTGCTAGTAAGGGTATTGTACGGGTCTTCATCAAAGGCAATAATAATAATTGAACCCTGAAAACAGATCGGCCCTCCCTTTCGTGCAATTACATTGCTCCTGATTTCATACGCTTCCTCTTTCAAAAAAATAGCTGGGGCTTAGCTTTATATCTCGGTAGTTGCGAAAGCAATATTAGCATGGCTACGTTATAGTTAAGCTGTAGTGTAGCCAGTTGTGGCGTACAATGTTGACCGTACGATTAAACCAGGACACAATGTAATGAATGTAATAGACAGCGTCCATTACATTCTATTCGGAGTCGTCACCGGTTCAGGACGATTCAAGAGAAGCGCGACGCGCTCGTCTAGCTGTATCTTGAGCGCGCCGTCGAGCGAAACACTGTTCCCGTTCTTTCTCTGTCTCTGTAGCCCGCTGTCGTTTCCTGGCTTCATCGAGACGGCGTGACTTTTCTTTCTGTTTATCAGAATGCCTAGCGAGTGCCTCAGCTGAGCATGCGCGAGCATTTATATACCCATCGTTCTCCTCCTCCTCCTCCTCTAAACTGCGACAAAAGAGGTGACAGCAGCGCCTCCACTCGGTAGCATCGCGGCTCCAGCTGCAGCACGTCGTGCCTACCGACCGCCGCCATCCGACGACTCAACTTGGTAGCCAATCTCTCGCAGCTGGTATGACGTCATAGTGACGTCATCATATCATCCGCGTCGCGCCGTGCCTGCCGACCGCCGCCACCCCACGGCTCTACTTGGTAGCCCATCTCTCGCAGCTGGTATGATGTCACAGCTATCTGGGGTCATTAAATGTCAAACGTGCCTACCGACCGTGGCTACTAGAAGGGCTCAAAATAGGAGTAGTATTGCTTTCGCAATAAAATCAGGCTGGCTTAATGCAACAATGCACGCATTTGGTGTCAGAGTCTGTACAATACCCAACATGTCAACGGCCAATGCCTAAAGTCAAAAGCCTTTTTTTTTATAGCAGTGACGCTGGATTTTCCTAGCTTTGTATCCGATTTTACCACTTATCTTATTTCGGGATTCGGCTATCGCTGACAAAAAGTGTGTTAGCATCGGAATAACGCATCGTGTCTTTATCACCATTTTCAATACCCAGCTCCCCTTCATGGATCACTGCCTTGTCGTGGCGGAGGGGCTTGCGAAACTCGATGAAGTCGTGAGCTCTGCTGTGAAGGGCCACCCAAGATAGACAGATCACGGCAGAGAGTTCTCACAAAATGTGATTCACTGGAGAAGGTAATGGCAATCCACTCCAGTATTTCCTGCCAAGGCAACCCTATGGCCAGTCACAATACCATTAAAGATATGGCGCCGGAAGATGAGCCCCCCAGGTTGGAAGGCGTCCCACATGTTACTGGGGATGAACAAAGGGCGTTTCCTAGTAGCTCCAGGACGAATGAAGTGGCTGGGCTAAAGCCAAAAAGACGCTCAGTTGTGGATGTGTCGGGAAGCGACCGGAAAGTCCGATGTTGCAAGGAGATATATCACATAGCAACATGGAATGTAAGATCTATGACGCAAGCTAAACTGGATGTCGTCAAGCGAGAAATGGACAGATTGAACATTGATATCTTGGGTATCAGCGAGCTCAAGTGGACCGGAATGGGAGAATTTAACTCCGGCGACCATTATGTCTTTTATTGTGGGCACGAATCCAAGAGAAGGAATGGGGTCGCTCTCATAGTAAGCAGAAGAATGGGCAAAGCAGTGCTAGGGTACAACCCCAAAACGACCGAATGATTTCACTTCGAATCCAAGGTCACCCTTTCAACATATCAGTTGTCCAAGTCTATGCACCGACCACTACTGCTGAAGAAGTCGACGTTGAGAGATTTTATGCGGACCTACAATGCCTTTTAGACCGCACCCCATCATCAGACGTCGTTTTTCTCATAGGAGACTGGAATGCTAAGGTCGGGAGTGAAGAAATATCCGGAATTATAGGCAAGTTCGGTGTTGGCGAGCCAAATGAAGCTGGGCAGAGGCTAGTAGAGTTTTGTCAAGAAAACAACCTGACGATAGCGAATACTCATTTTCAACAGCACAAGAGGCGCCTGTACACATGGACTTCACCGGACGGTCTGTACAGGAATCAGATTGATTATATTTTTACCGGCAGAGATGCAGAAGTGCTATACAAGCAGTAAAAACAAGGCCTGGGGCCGATTGTGGCACCGATCATCAGCTTCTTGTTGCCAAAATTAAGCTTCGATTGAAAAAAACGCAGAAAACCAGAAGGCATTTCAGGTATGATCTGGATCAAATTCCATTAGAATATACTGTGGAAGTGAGGAATCGATTTCAAGAATTAGATCTAGAAGACAGAGAGCCCGAAGAGATGTGGACTGATGTTCGTGATATAATACAAGAAGTTGCTACTACGGTAGTTCCAAAGCAAAAGAAATGCAAGAAAGCAAACTGGTTATCTGAAGAGGCTTTGCAAATAGCTGAGGAAAGGAGGATGGCAAAAGTTATGGGGAAAGAGAAAGATACAAGGTTCTCAATGCGGATTTTCAGAAAGTAGCAAGGAGAGATCAGAATGCCTTCCTGAACATACAGTGCCAAGCAGTTGAGGACAACAGCCAATTAAGGAACACAAGAGCTCTGTATAAGACAATCAAAGATATCAAAGGAAGCTTCTGTGCTAAGCTGGGCGTGATAAAGGACAAACGAGGCAAGGACCTCACTGAGGCCTCAGAGATAAAGAAGAGGTGGCAGGAATACACAGAAGAACTGTACAAGAAGGACCCGAATGTGCAAACCCAACTTAAGACTGTTGTGATTACTGATCTCGAGCCGGGCATCCTGAAGAGTGAAGTTCAATGGGCCTTAGCCAGCCTTGCTAAGAACAAAGCTAGCGGAATTGATGGCATTCCAGCTGAGTTGCTTCAAAACTTCAACCATGACGCTGTTAACATACTGCATACGTTATGTCAGAAGATTTGGACAACCCTGCAGTGGCCACAGGATTGGAGGAGGTCAGTTTACATCCCCATTCCAAAGAAAGGCAGTGCCAAAGATTGTTCCAACTACCGCACTATCGCGCTTATTTCGCATGCTAGCAAGGTGATGTTGAAAATCCTCCAAGGTAGGCTGCAGCAGTACGTAGATCGGGAGCGTCCGGACGTGCAAGCTGGGTTTCGCAAGGGCAGAGGAACTAGAGACCAAATTGCCAACCTTTGCTGGATCATGGAAAAAGCAATAGAGTTCCAGAAACCCATCACCTTCTGCTTTATTGATTATGCGAAAGCGTTTGACTGCGTAGATCACAGCAGATTGTGGCAAGCTCTCCAAGAGATGAGAGTTCCAATTCACCTCATCTATTTCCTCAGGAACCTGTATGAAGGGCAAGAGGCCACAGTCAGAACTGGGCATGGTCTTACTAATGGGTTTCCGATCGAGAAAGGAGTAAGGCAAGGCTGCATACTGTCGCCCTGCCTATTTAACCTATACGCAGAGTGCATCATGAGGAAGGCCGGTCTGGACGGGTCTTCAGCTGGAGTGAAGATTGCTGGAAAACGTATCAGCAACCTTAGATATGCGGATGATACCACTTTAATGGCAGAAAGTGAAGTGGAACTCAAGAGACTTCTGATGCGCGTACTAGAAGAGAGTGAGAAGTTTGGGCTTAAACTGAACGTTAAAAAGACAAAGATCATGGCGTCTTGCCCTATCAAGTCCTGGAGCATCAATGGACAAGAAGTGGAAGCTGTGACAGATTTTCTGTTCTTGGGCTCCAAGATTACCTCGGAAGGAGACTGCAGCCATGAAATTAGGAGACGCCTGCTTCTGGGAAAGAGAGCAATGGTTAGCCTTGACCGCCTAGTAAAGAGCAGAGACATTATTCTGCCAACTAAGATGCGTATAACTCGTGCTATGGTCTTTCCAGTTCTGATGTATGGATGCGAGAGTTGGACTGTGAAAAAGGCTGACCGCCGATGAATTGACGCATTTGAATTGTGGTGCTGGCGAAGACTCTTGAAAGTTCCTTAGACTGCTAGACGATCAAATCAGTCGATATTGTCGACCATAAACCCTGATTGCTCATTGGAGGGTGAAATTCTAAAGTTAAAGCTCAGCTACTTTGGTCATCTGATGAGAAGAAAGGAGTCGCTGGAGAAAGATTTGATGTTGGGAAAGGTTGAGGGTCGCCGGAGAAGGGGTAGGCAGCGAACGCGATGGTTAGATGGCATCCTCGAGGCACTGCAGCTGAAGTTATGTGATGTTAGGAAGATAGTGAGAGACCGGAAAACGTGGCGTGACATGGTCCATAGGGTCACGAAGAGTCGGACACGACTGAACGACTGAACTGAACTCAATACCCAGCTGCGCATCATGAAGTCTTCTCATCATGCACTTCTAGACGTGCGCTTTGAAGTCTTCAATACAAAAATGCGGTGCAATTTGCTCGGAATGTTACTCAGCAGGGCAATCTCATCTGAAGCGTGTTCGGCCTTTAATTGCCTATTTTATCTTAAACTCTTCTATGTGCAGCCTTCTGAATTCTTCTCATAAATACGCAGTGAGTATCAGCCAATGGATTGGGGCACCTTAATTCTCACTTTTCCTAATAATATATCTTGAGTCTTGGTGCTTTTTGGCCGACTCAGCATATGCGGTCACTGAAGTCCTAGGTCCTAGGCGCACCATTATTCGCCGGCTAGCCTTGGCGTTTCCAAAGTGAGCTTTCTTTATTCACAGAAAGCTCAACGGCAAATTAACGACCAAGCAGGCTCTGCCACTTTACAACAGGTCCGGCTCTGGGCCGCCAAGGTGACCCTGGAGCGCATGCTATTTTTCCCAAGGGATGCTGCAAGTTTAACATTACTTTCTGATAGAGTTTTTCGAAACACGACATCTTAGCGCGGTAGCGATAATAAGACCACCTCAACCACATATCTGATGTCGCGGGCAAAATATTCTGGGCTAGAAGTTTATGCGAAATATGAGGTTTATAACATTGCTATAGTAATTCGTTGCAGCAAAGACGCATTATTTAAAATATGTGACCATTGAGTAACGGCAAAGTAACGTGCGGTACACTTTTATCGTTAATGGTAACGTGTTGTATTTTTTGTAGCTAACGTAAAGCGGTAACGCTTTCCTTTTTTAGCTTAACGAGTGACGTACCTACTTGCGTTTGTTACGGTAATGCCAACAACACTGTTGAAGGTAGAGGGCTATACGTTGCGTAGGAGTTTTGGGTTGGCGGGAAATCCTTACATAAATTTCGAGCTTTGCTATTGGTTATAACAGGTGTTAAAAGTGAATGCGGAGATCCTGCATTTTATTTTTACGTGTACAACGAGGCGGGCTCTCTGGTGGATCTGCCAACTCAGGGTTCTGCGCACGAGCGTTTTTGTCTCTAGCTACTAGATGCTGTAGGGGGCTCGGACTGGCCGAGTGCGGCAGTCAAGAGCTGCTACAAGCACAGCCAGTTCGATTTGTGGGCTTGAGGAATCTTTTCTTGCTGTGCGTATCGGTTAGCTACGCCGATTGCGAAAAGTTCCAGCTTAGTTGAGTCATGTACTCATCTGTTCTTCAGTTTTCTGCAAATTGCTTCAGTTCCAAGTCATTTGATTACCTAGTCCTTCAAGTAGCGCACCAATGTCTGCCACTCTGTGGACCCATTAATGGGCGACTTTACTGATAGACTCCTTGCCTGGATTCACATGCGTTTTCATGCCTAATCCTCCTGAACACCTATCGGTTATGTGCCTTAAATACGTATTGCGGCAAGAGTAAATCCCTTGTGACTGCAAGAAGTAACGTCGTCTCTCCTGTTTTCATACTACCGTGCAAGGCGTAATTTGTAGTCAGAGGCCGAGGGCCTCGGAATTTTAAACTAACACGGCTCGAATGGCGGCGCCCCTTCGTTCATACGCGCTAACAAGTGTGAAGGACCTTGTAGTGCTCTGCGAAAAAACTTACTGCTTCTTCCCGCCCTGCTAGAAGCAAGAGCCCGTGTAATGTGCTATGTCAGTGCATGTTAAAGAACTCCAGGTGGACAAAATTACCGGAGAACTTCATTATGGCGTCTCTTATAACTTAAGTTGTTTTGAGATGTTAAACCCCACAAGCCAAACTAACCAAATGTAGAGTAGCTGTAAGTATGAAATGTTCACGGGCCTACCATGTTGTTGGAAGGTGCGAGCAGTCTACTGTCGTGACGTTTACACAGAGAGCGTTCGCTTTCCGCGAGACGCATCATAACTCTTAATTTGGCTCCATTCCTCAGCTTGTGTCGCTCTGATGGTGGCGGCATTGAAATAGCATACATGGGTACGGATAGACAGTGGCCTGACAAGAATGTGGGAGAAATAGTGGCATCGATTGCTTTTGAGTTTGTATACAAATGTCTGCTAAGAGGCAAACGTCGTGAGCTCTAAATGGAAACTGGTGTTAGGAACAAAAAGGAGCTGTATCTGTCACACATCAGCCGAAACTCCTTAGCCGTGCTGTAAGGGAAATGAGGAAGGTGGGAGTGAAAGAAGAAAGGAAGAAAGAGTCGCCGTAATGGAGAGGTCCAGAAAAATTTCGGCATCCTGGGATATTTCACGAGCACTGATATCGCACAGCACAGGAGTGAATTTTCGTTTCGCTTCTATAGAAGCATGGCCGCCGTGGTCGGGGACGAGGCCGGGTACTCCGGTTCAGTAGCCGAGCGTCCTAACCACCGAGCCACAACGACGTGTTCATGAGCAGACGCAGCAACACAGTTCTTGTTGTTGCTGCGACTCAAGAAAGAAAAGGACACACTGGCCTGTCAGCTGGCTCTAGCTGAGCCATTGCTATTACTCAGTGCCGACAGAGGAGAATTAAAGGAGATAAAGGAATAAAGAAAAAGACGCACGTCGACACAGACATAGTACGCCACCGAAGCAGCGGCGAATGCAATGAAAAGATGTGCAAAAGATACAAATATACCGGTGGTAAGAGCCTCCTAGGCAAAGGGCGAAGGCCCTTAGGTTCGCAGGCACCCGCAGGAATACAGTGACAAACTTGGATCTAAGTTTGCAAAAGCGTTTCGAATGGCTGCAGCCTAGACCGCCGGTATATCTTACGGTGTTGTGCACGGCAGTGTATGAACGTGTACAGCCATCCTTGAAGACAGAGCAGACGCCTTAGAGAGCGATGAGCTCCTTTCGTTAAATCTAGTTCCGAGCCCGGATGTTCAAGTTTTGGTCCCCAGATGAAGCAAAATCAGAGCCCGGATGTTGGCTGTCTTTATTTTGATGTCGCATCAATGTCGATGATAACTGGAGCAAGAAGCGGTACAAGTTTCTATAATGTAAATTTGTTTACAGTACATCAAAAGCTCAGTATATGTCACACTTCTCAGCCGACACGTGTGCTGCACCATAAGAAATAGGAGGATGGTGGGAGTGAAAGAAGGTAGAAGAGATGTCATAGTAGAGGGCTTCGTAATAGTTTCGACCTCCTGAGGATCTTTAACGTGCACTGACCCCGCACAGCGCAATACATTTGCATGTCGCCTCCATCAAAAAGTGCGCCGCTTTCAGTTTCGAACCCGGCTGCTTGCATTCAGTACCCATGCATTTTAACCACTGATCCACAGCGCAGGGAATGCTCGCTTTAATAATCAGTTTAGTTATATATCCTAGATTTTGCACAACCCGTGTGCATTACTAAACAGCGATTCGTTTTGTACACCTCGCACCTCTCTACTACCAGTGATTCGCCCGCCACGGTCCTCTGAAGCTCGCATCCCATCGCGGTTTCGAGGATCAAACGTCATCTGTTCGAGCCGCTCGCACAAGTTAGGATGCAGCGCAAAAAACAATTCTGTCACATGGTGCCGATTTGTTTGATACGACTCAAAACTTTATCTTAAACGAGTGGACCACAATTTTGCCACCGATGGGGACTGTAAGCGGCAACACGCACGCACGCACGCACGCACGCACGCACGCACACACACGCACACACACACACACACACACACACACACACACACACACACACACACACACACACACACACACACACACACACACACACACACACACACACACACACACACACACACACACACACACACACACACACACACACACACACACACACACACACACACACACACACACACACACACACACACACACACACACACACACACACACACACACACACACACACACACACACAACACACACACACACACACACACACACACACACACACACACACACACACACACGCACACACATTCCAGGTGGAATATAGTTACACAGAAGAAACGAGACTAAGTGATAAGCTTGAAAAAGAGTGGAATTCTAATGATTGAGTGGATTTTCAGTGGTCAGACGGTTAATTAACACTACTATGTTGAATTACTAAAAAGAGTTCGTGAAAAAATTAGGGAAAAATTTCACAATTGGCGAGTGATGGATGCCTGTTTCACGCAGGATAATGCACCCGCTCACACGGTTCTATCTGTCAAGCAGTTTCTGACCAGCAAAAACATTACTGCGATGGAGCATCCTCCTTAATCACCTGATTTTGATTCATGCGACGCGTTTTTACTTCCTAAAGTTAAATCTTGCTTAAAGGGAACCCATTTTACCTCAGTTTAAGAGGTCCAGGCAAAAACGAAGAATCTCCTGAAGAGCCTTCCAAAAATATCGTTCTAGAACTGTTACCAGCAGTGGCAGCACCGTATGCAGAAGTATGTGAATGCTGAAGGCGACTAGTTTGACGGTGTTAATGTCACAGAGAACTGATTCTGTAAGCACAATAATTTATTGAACCTGTCTCGTTTTCTGTGTGTCTCATCGGTCTTGGCATGGTATGTAATGCAGCGGTGGTGGGGGACCTCGGTTAATTGGTACTAGGGAATCAATGGCATTGCGGAAGATGGACCAGGTGATGAACTTTATTGTATGGGTGGTCACATGGTAGCTAAGAAATTATTTGCAGCGTTGCAGCTGCGATCACGTGGCTTGCATGGCCGGATTATCTACGGTTCAAAGGGTTCAAGGGAACCGGGCCCACCATTCTCAGGGCCCCCCCGTGAGCTAACAAAAATGGCGTGGACCTCAAGGTTTGGTCCAAAAATAGTCAAATAATCAATGATCAATTTTCTGATTTTCTATGGTTAAAATTATCTATTCGTCGCATCGTGTGCTCAATTCCAAAGCCAGCCTCACATTTTGCCAGTAAACATACAAAGCTTTGACTCTTCCAAGTGGATGAAAAAAATAAAAATATTCTTAGCTGGTTCTAACTCATTTAAGTCGGTTTCAGCTGGTCCCAGGTGGTACTCAACTAGAATTAACCACTTTCAGATGCCTACCAGTTGGAATTCAGTTGGTCCCACTTGGCGGTCAAGTGGAGTGACCTGTTCTAGCTGGCTTTCAGTTGAGAGTCACGTCATACTATCTGGTAAACCAACTAATATCTGTCATTACTGCTGTTGAGATGTTGAGATCAATGCGAGTTTATTCATTTGAGCAGCAGTGAAAGTTGTGACTAAAGCGATGAATTCTTAGTTAGAAATTATTATTGCTCATTGCTGACAGCCGTCTTAGTAATTTGTAGTTGCTGAGAGTATAGAGACGCGAGATTCTCAGGCGGCTCAACGCTGAACATCTCATCAAGAAACTATCCCAGCAAAGGGCTCGAAAACGCGCATAGAAATTTGAATACATCTATTCACTTGCCTAAAAGTGTAATGAAAAAACAAAAACAAAATCAGACAGGTTATGCGAATACACGCCCCATTTAAAGTTGAATTCCTGTGAAGTATTTAAACCTATATTTTCGCCATTGTGCAAGCATGTAATATTTCTGGAAAAAATAGGACGACGACTAAGCGGTCTTGTAGACACGATAGCACGGCTTAAGTCTTTACCCTATTTTAAAGGAACGTGCATGTATGCGAAAGAGAATTGGCATGGGGAGGCGGCAAAGAGGTACCCTTAACGCTGTCTGATAATGAACTCAAAGGCTGACCCTACGTGTCGACACCCTTTTCGGTACCACCGTATTTTTTCGACCACCACCTACGGCGGGGGCGACCTCTCGGTGCAGTAAGTTGCATTCACCATCTCGTAAAATGTGAATTTACTATGTATATTGAAAGCAGAAAAGGATGTGCTTCCTTCTGTTTTAAAAGTGGAGGTTATGTGCAGACTGTAAATATACTGGCTTTGTAAATATCAACAATCTGTAAAAATGTACATATATATTGCTGGTCATTAGAGTGTGTTAAAACTTTAATTTTGTGTCAGTTCGGTAATGATATCATTTTATACAAGAGGCGCTATTTCGGAAATGTTTAGCATCCCGCATCACGACAGCGTTAGTAGTCTAAATAATATTTGCCGTATTGTGCGTCACCGTATAAAACATAATATCACAGTTTCTGTCGAAACGCTGCCTTTTACTTTTAATTTAATTTTAATTTTAGGTTTTTTACATTTATTTTAATTTTTTATGAGTGCGCATTTTGAATTTTGAGAGAAGATGTTGTGTTGCCTGTTCATTTCCTATAGAATAGCTGTCTAGACACTGGTCTGTCCGTGTGCGTAGTGCAAAAGTACATCCTCAGGCAATATTCGTAAACTCCACAGATTCTTCGAGTAAATATGGTGCGTATGTGCAGAGAACACACGCGGTAAGTCTCAAATATGACAACAAGATCAGCGAAGGAGGGGGGGGGGGTAGATTATAGGGATAACTGTTAATCAGGCCCTGCTGACTAGGCCGCAATATTGAATCTGATAGCGGCAGCGCAACGGTCCAGTAACCGGCAAATGTAGATAGTGACCGCTAAAACTGTTAAATATATAAAAAAGCAAGCTCGAGGATTGAAAAGGCGGTGTTACAAGGATTCCCGAGCTAGCCTCACAGCTTTCGCTCGTTTAGGCAATGCTTACTCCCACCCCCAAAGTTTTCTTGGTGGCTCTGTTGAGGGGTGAGCTCAGAGGGGACAATACAACTTTTTCATCTGAAAATAATCTTCAAATAAAATACCCGCTACGGTGATCAGCGTTTAAGACCATTGTCTACTGGACCGGAATACCAGCAGTCGAAACCGCGGCGGCATCGTTTTAATGGTTACGGAACCACAGGCGTGCGTGTACTGAGCGATTTCTCTGCATGTTAAAGAACCCCAGGTTGGTTGGTTGGTAACAACGTCACAGTCCTCCAGAGCTTTCGCCGACGGGGCCTTAGGTCTCCCACGTGGGGACGTTGAGGTGTTGCCTCGCCGTTGCCTCGCAGGCCTGCTGGGCGGCCCAGAGTTGGTCACCGAAGCTGGGACTGTGCAAGGAAGCGGCCCACCACGGCGCGAAGGTTCCGGAGTTAGCACCGCGCGGGTTTTTGTTACAGTCCAGAGCATGTGACTTAAAGTGGCTATATCAGCGCAGCAGACCTTGCATATATTTATCGTGGTATTGTTCTGGTTTGGGGTGCATGAGCGTATGCAGTCTGCTGTGCACCCAAAGGGTTATATCGTCGGCGTACATGGTGTGCCGGACGTCTTTCAGTTCTTGTAGTTTTTCTGCTAGTTCGATCATGACCAGGTTGAAGAGCGTGGGCGAGATGACGGAGCCCTGCGGGATTCCTGTGATTCTCAGCGTTTGCTCTTCTAGCTGGAAGTCCAATTCCACTAAAACAGATCGTCTGTAAGTCAGGAAATCTTTAACGTAGTTGTACGTGCGTACACCTAGGTTTTCCCGCGATATCTGGTGTAAAATTACCGAGTGCGCGATTCTACCGAACGCGCTTTCAAGGTCGAGGCTGAGAATTGCTCTAGTACTTCTGTCTTGCCGTCGAGCGCGTGGTGCTTCAAGTGTATCACTGTGTCCTGCGTGGACAATTGTGGGCGGAATCCTACGGTGGATGGTGGATATGCCCCTTTGTGCTCAAGTGGGCTTGACAGCGGTTGAGCAGGGCGTGCTCCGTGGTCTTGCCGACGCACAAGATTACTGTTGAGGCTGGACGTTTTTCTGGGTTTCGGGATTAGTATCATTCTCGCATTTTTCATAGTTACGGGTAGGTGCCACGCCGCCAGCAGTCATTGATGATTGCCTTTACCTGTTTTTCGGATTTGTCGTCGATATTCTTCGGGGCACGATTCGACACCCCGTCGGGGCCTAGCGCCGATCGGCTGTGGAGGTTGTGCAGCACCGTCCTGATCTCTACTGCACTAAAGTCCTTACCCAATTAAACATTCAGATCCCCCTCACATGGGCCGTATTGTGAGGTCGAAGTTGCGGTACGTACTTTTCTCGTAACCGGACGGTCACTGCACATACATCTTGCTTCTGGAGCTCCCTGTGTAGTAGAAGTGCGAAACAGTTCCTCTGGTGGAACTTAATTGGTCTTTGTTTCGTCCAACAGATACCTGGGCAGGTTCCACGATTTCCCGTTATGTAGTTGGCTGTCGAGTGCATTGCATAACTCGTCCCATTGGTTGCAGTTAGTATCGGGCAGTGCTCCTCGATATTGCGGTTGATTCCGCAATTTTCTTTCAGAGTTTCTGATTGAATCTCTGTCCCTCCCATCTGGCCAGGATTGAATTCTTCGCCTCAGTGAGATGCGCCAATCGGCTGTCCATCTTTTCAGTTTCAACCTGGTCTCGACAGTCTTGGTTGACACTTTTGCGTCTGCAACCTGTGAGCAGTTCCAGGCTCTGATGTCCGTGATCGCATCTCCCGAAGACTGTTTTTGGTATCGTATCTTTCTGAAACCTTCCAAGTCGGTCTTTCGGAGTTTTCGCTTACTGCCCTGCGCTTGGCCGGCATCCGGGCGTGTATTTCGACGATCATATGGACACTCGCCAGGTCAGTCGACATGTTTTTCTACGTGATGGCCGTCACCATGGTATTTAGGATGAACGTCAGGTCCGGAGTCGCGTCCCTGGTAGTGGAGTTGCCAATTCTTGTTGGGTGCGCCGGGGCCGTAAGTAAGGTGAAGTCGAGTTCCTACGTATCTTGTCCGAGTTGTCTTTCCTTGGTCGTGGTGTATCTGTAACGCAATGCCGTGTCTGCCGCGTTGAAATCGCCCCCTAATCAGTGTCCGGGATCCGTCAATCTTGAGTGCCTCTTGAAACAGCACACGGAAGAGTTGGCGGTGTTTCGACGGGTTGCTGTATACGTTCAGTATGAATAACTTTGTTTCCTCTGCTTGGTGGATATCAGTTCGATGAGACCATGTTCCATCTGGACGCCGCTTAGTTCGTGGTAAACGAATGTGAGACGCTTCTTAACGAGCGTACATACACACCTCCCCTTGATTTTGCTGTTAGGGTTAAGGTAGCCAGTTAAGGTAGCCGCATTGGTGAGTGTTTCTTGGAGTAATATTATGTCCGCTTTACTATGCTGCTGTAGAATCGCCTTTTTGCCGACGAAGCCGCAGCAGTTCCGCTGCCGTATTACTATCGCTTGATTATCGTTGGCAACGTTGATGCTGAAGCGAGTTGCCGGCTGCCCTTGATGGTGGCTCGGTCCGGCATCACTGCTCGCCGGTACGTGTCCGTGTTGCATGAATACAGAGTGATTCATTGTTGTGTTCATGTTTCCTTCGAGGTTAGTGGTCCTGTTTGCTAGCCCGGGGATTGTTGCGGGTAGAAATCTCAATGGTAATTTGCATGGTGCACAGCATTGTCTTGATGTCTGTAATTTCCGCTCGAACCTGGCTCTCGAAACCGCCTTCGTGCTGTTATTGTATCTCCATTTCTTCGGGTCGGAGGCGTCCGTGTCAGGAATGCTCGTTGGCACCTGTTGTTGCGCGATGTTTGTTTTGTTCCACCACGCCGCGCTCGCGTCTGAGCTGCATATCTCACATGAGCATTCGATTTACCGCTTTTTCTTCTCGCATTTCACATTCCCTTTCCTGGGTGCCTCTAAAATGCCATTATTGTCTTTGCGATTTTGCCTTGGGACTGCAGGCGCTGTTAGGACTTTTTGTTTGGTTACGCAAGCTTGCCATAAGGCATATTAAGACAACCCATGTAAACTATTTTCCGTAAGGAACCGGAGAAGGCTTCTGCACTTATCGTTGTCGGTGAGCCATTTGGAGGAGTCCTCTTCCCTAGTTGCGGTTAGTCTAACTTCCTGCATAATATGTGTCCTTGATGCCCTTGTCCCTGAACCTCCTCCCGCGCGATGTTCCGGATAGTTCCGCCCAGCTGACCTCGTCTCCGGGTGTTGGTGTCCTAGATCTCGATGTTTTCTGTCGCGACTGCACTTTTTCCGGCTGCGGGAGCGCAATCCGTCACGCGAACTCAACGTGGATCTGAGTCTTGGCGGCTGGATGGGCGGGAAGTCTTGCTGTGTTAGTCAGACATGTGCTTTTAGGCGTTCCCATAGTCGCCTGCGAATTACGTGCGGAGTCTTTTATCTTGCTTTGCAGGCCTTGTCAGCCGTTATGTCAGTGCCACCACACAGGTTACACTTGAGCGAACATTGGTATCCCTGGTAGCGGTTGCGGTCTCCCCATCCCCTGGAAGTGCGGTTGGCGGGATTTGGGCGAACGTCCATGCGGTGGCAGAGGCATCCGCACTGGTAACAGATGCCAGTTTGCTTGCGATACAACGTGCAACGAACGAGTGTTGCACCGTTCCTGACGATGTTGGGCACTGAGTCCGTCGAAGGCAATAACAACCATGGTCGTAGTTCCTGTGCGTTTGGCCGCCAGTGCCAGTAGATTTGTCGGGTTTACGACGTTCTCGTCCAGTGCTTGGGATCCGTGCTCCGTGATCACTCCCTTGGTTGTATATCGGGTGCCGTTTCGTACGCGTTGACTGCGTGAATTTGCCGCATTTTGGCATAGTGGTCCGCGTTCGTTCGTTTCGGTGTGCTGATGACGACAATGTTCTGGTATGAGTTGGGATTCCTCCTTCGGTAATCTGGGCATGCGTTCCGCTTTGATAACATTTCCCTTGACATGCTTGAGTTTCGTACCTTGCTGGCCGGTGCCAGGCACGTTCGTTCTTGCATCGATGTCCTGCGTCGAATTCGCACCACGGTCTCGGAGTTTCGAATGCCGGGCTCCAACGGTCTTCCATCCGGCTCCTCGGTAATTACGTCGGCTGAAATGTTTTCCTCCATCATTTGCACGCTCATTCTTGAGTCACGTTCGTCGGCTTGTGCCACTTCGTTCGAAACTATTCGTATCAGTGCCTCCTTAAGTTATCCGTGCGTGCAGCGTTGGGGTTCTGCCTTCCGCCAAACCCTCTCCCTTTATTGCCACTCCCTTTCTCAATAGAGCATAATTATGGCTCCGTCTCGCGGCCACGTCGCGAATTCCCAATGGAGCAGCCGCTTGCAGGCAACTTCCACGAATTTTAATGACCTTCAAGATGTTTTAAACCAACTGAAAATTAAAAATAGGGCTACGAATGTAAAAGCGTGCCTGCACATGTTTCGCGCGCGCGCGTAACACACGTATTGGTACAGGACGTAACGCTAGCGCCACCACACAGTCCCTCAGCGAAACAGACCGCCAATTTCAATACTATGGAGACAGGCGCGACGCTGCAGGCACTGTTCTCCAGGAGGCACTGTTCATATAGGTGGCACTATGTCCGTCGGAGGCGCTCAACTGTTGCGCCGGCTAGGCCTAGCGTCTGGCGTACACACCTATGCCCAGCGAGGCTATGGCGTGGTCGGAGCGAAGAAAAATCAATATCTCAGCAAAGAATGGTGACCCACCTCAAAACTGATTATCCGCTGATGCCTCTTGACTTGATAGATTAGTTGGTGAAATATCCGCGGTAAGATACGGTTGAAATTACTGCAAAAACAACTGTAGAAGACAGAGAAGATGTGAAAGCGTTCGCTCACCTCGGCGATCGCAGCGCCACCCACAGAACCACAGATGGTAGCACTCGACTATACTACCTCTATCTCCCTTTCTTTCACTGCCGCCTTCCTCCCTTCATTTATGGTGCGGTTAGGCATCCTCCTATGTGTGTGACAGATGCTGCACATTTCCGTGATTATAACGAATTTACTTTTACAATAAGCGCCCTTTATTAATGGGTAAGCAATGTGCTGCTATGTACGCTGGTTTTGCGTGGGCATGACTTGTCGGCGCTGTAAAAGAAGAACTAGTTGGTATTTCGGAAAAAGAATTGACCATAGAATAGAACCTCAAGAAAAGGTGTGCAAGAAACAAGATGGTTGACATCGGTTAATTAGGTAACTATTTAGAGCTAATTAAGTGTGTAATTGGAAGCCAAGACGGCCGCTAAGAAAATTCGAGTTTCATTTCTTAGCTTCCGGTGACCTGTCTTAGTGGATTCCACGCGTCCCAGCGAAACGCCCTTTTCGTTCCTCTGAATGCATCGCAGTTCACCTACGTTCTATGATTGGTTTACAGGAAAAGAAAGGCGCAGTAGAAGTCACAAGCAGGATCCCGCTGACACATCTCGCTGACAACACCGCAGCGCACATTTTCCCAGTGCAGATTCGGCAGTGCTCTCGGAAAATTTTCCACCCGTCTTCCCCAGAATGCGTGCCGGGGGCGGGAAAGAGGACGCCCATTTCCAATGGAAATAAAAATTGCGCAACCAACCAAACAACTCACTGGGGTGGCTATATGCGCAGCGCGTTCACCCTTATAATGGCAGCCACGTTTTACCTAGAGGGGAACTGCAAAAGACGTCCATGTCGTCTGCAATATTAGAGAACTTCGAAGCGCTCAGGTTCTTGAATTTAATTCGAGCTCTCCGCTACGGTGAATCTTTATTTCCTTCTTAATGCCATCATTACTACATTATACTTGACATTGCAGTTGTACTGTACGATATGCATTACTGCTCCTTCCTTTATCCTTCCTTTAAAATTTCATCAAGTGCATGGTGCTCCACCGCGGTGATACAGTGGTTGAGATGCCCGACAACTGTTTCGGCCCCACCGCGGTGGTGCAGTGTTCAGAGGCCCGACTACTGTGTTGACGAACCTGGGTTCGATGCCGAACGCCGGCTGCTACGTTTCGATGGAGGCGAAAGGAAGAGGCGCCCATGGGCTGTGCGATGTCAGCGCACTTTGAAGATCTCCAGGTGGTCGAAATTACTCCGTAGTCCTCCACTACGGCTCCTGTTTCTCCCTTTCCACTTTCACTAACACTGTTCTCCCTTCCCTTACAGCTCGGGGCAAGTATTCACAGAGCAAGTGTGACAGATACTGTGGCTTTCCTTTCCTGTGAACTAGTTATTATATTCTTGAGTGCAGTATCTACGTGCTCGCGATCGTACCCTGACCACGTGCAAATAGCCGCGCCCGGTAGGTGTTAGGTAATTGTATTTCTTAATAATACGCCCAAGTTAGTACACGATCTAAAAAAAATACAGTGCGCAAAACAAACGACACGGAGGGAAGAAACTGTATTTCACGATTAAGATACCACGCGATCACCATGGATACTGCGAACTGTGAAGACGTTTTGCATCTGTATCCGGCAGATGCGTTTATAGAAACTTACTACAGTCTGTATTTGGAGGTGCGATGCTTGCCATTTACCAGCGTTCATTTCTGCGTCAGTCTGGAGGTCGCTACACTAAGTGGAGAACACCCTAAATAACTGCCGAATGAGGCTTCAGTATCATATATTGGTGAAAAAAATTGTCTTTTTCATTCAACACGGCCCAGACATAGCCTCATCTTTATTTGGAAGCGCTGAAGCAGACTAGGACAAGGGAAGTGGATGGGGCAAACACTTTTTTTTTATCTTTATTTGCACAAAAACAGCAACTCTTTCTGCAGCGATGTCATTGACGTAATGCTGACGCACCTTTCAACCCAAGCGTTTGTCCCGTTCACTTCTCCCGTCCTTGTGTGCCTCAGCGCTTCCAAATGTTATGATGCTATACCAAGTATCCCAGCAAATAACCTTGTTTAACCACATAGCCTGATCTCTCTACAGGAGAAGGAGGATAAACATTTATTAACTCAGGCAAGCAGGAGCTTCCGCGCTAGACTGCCAGGAGCCCTTGAGCTCTGGCGACCTGGGTTGCAGGCTCAATGGCCCGCAGTTTTACTAGAAAGTGAGAGCTGAGCATAGCGGCCTCCCACTGCTCGAAGGTATAGAGCTGCAGAGTATTTTCTTGGTTACGCAATCAATAGTGACTGCGGCAATCTCAATGTGAACAGATCAGAAGTTTCCACACAGCCGCCTTCTAGTTTCTAGACAACCAAATCACACATTACGCTTTCTGGAGTGTCAAACGAGGTTGGTGAGTTTCGAACCTCTGATAATAAACGGAGAAACATATATATGACAATGAACAATACAGAGCTGTCTCACCTGTGACTGTTCTGCAGGCCTCTAGGGACGTAGGCATACACGTTTATGTTCTCTTGTCTCCAAAACACACAGTGCCGGCCACTTCTTCTTCTTCTGGTTCTTCCTTGGCTCAAGCACGCACGCGCACGAGGGGGATTGGCGAGGGTTCAGTGAGTTCAGCCATCAGTGAGCTCAGCCAAAAGTACTGTATTTACCTGATTGTTTTATTGAATCAATGATGAACTAAGAAAAAAGAGCCTATCATTTAAGACTGCTGATATGAATAAAAGCAAAAAATATCGAGCGATGTTTCTAAGTTTGTAAATATTTGAATACAAGTAAGGAGGGAATCTGCCCGCAACTATGATGATGTATGTATGAACATATTGAGAAGGTGGGGGGGAAAAAAACTTCGTTGAGCAACCGAGTTTGGGCCCTTCCAGATGTTGATAGTCAATGGTGGATAGCAAAGGATCGTTTTACAAGGCAGCTATATATTGATAGCGCCGAAAACGAAACATTCCGAAAATGAGATTACGGCCCAGCGAGAGCTGCGTTCGCTAAAATATCTGCCACATTATTCTGGAAAATACCGCAGCGGCCTGGGAAAAAGATGAAACCTATCTATTTTGCCCATTCAGGGATGAAATGTTCAAGTGAGCACTCAAAAGAGCATCACATGTTTACTACAACGAAATAAGACAACAGTTTGATAGAAAAATGATTGGTGACACTTCGCAGGAAAGTTTTAAATAAGCAAGCGCAACAGCCATAAACTGTGCTAAAATTATTTGTACGTAATCAGGGACGCGGACCGAAAAACTCCAGGGGAGACAAAAATTTCCAACTGCTGCCTTCTACACGGTGATACACACGCATCAGTGACAATTAAAGTGTAACCTGGAAACTTTTCAAGGTGCTCCTCTCCTCAATGAAGTCACGCATCTAAAACGTTAAGTTCACATACATGTACCATAAGGCATAATCAATAGTCTCAGAGTTGTCGTTATTTTACATTGTCATTATATCATTTATCATTATGATAAAAGAGAATTGTACAATTCTACATAAAGTAACAATAATATTAACGTTAGTTTATCGCTATTTTTGTGTCGAAATATTATGCAATGTTCATCTCGTCCTGGAAAGAGGGGGCAGGTAAAGAAAAGTTAGGAGAGGTAGTGAAAATGTCAGACGAGTATATAATGTGTTCGCTATCTGCCCGGATGTCCAGACATTTTAAGCAGAAAGCTGTATCACACCATCCGAAACGACAAAGGGTGGCGTAAATAGAATGATATTTTTTTGCATTGCGAAAGTGTTCTTAGGTGTTGAGTAAAGCGTACGATTGGGTTAATATTACACGGGGTTTTGTGAGGTTCTTGTAGCGTTCAGTTATTTTCTGCTTGTACGTCACGGCGTGTTCCACTGCCGTGGAATTTGGGGACATCTATTCAAGGCCGCGTGGACGGTAATGTTCAGAGGATATTGTTACATTTATTCAAGCTTAGTGCCACCTGATATCCAAACCGGCGTGACTACAATGTTCGGGCAAGGGAAGATACATTATAATAGAAAGCATTATAGTTTGGGTACAGTGCCTAGAACATGGACAAAATTTTCTAATAACTATAATCTGGGTTGCAGTAGCAGGCGCTGCAGTTTACGTAGGCTTTAGTGCCGCGGTACATATATATATATATATATATATATATATATATATATATATATATATATATATATATATATATATATATATATATATATATACATTTATATATATATATATATTTATATATATATATATATATATATATATATATATATATATATATATATATATATATACATTTATATATATATATATATATATATATATACCGCGGTACCGGACGCGATATTCGGAGACCATCGGCACATTTTTTTGTTTTCTTCTACTTTGTGTTTATTTCTCTTTCCCCTAAACAGAAGACATTACTAATTTATGTGATTATCGAAGTAAAAAAAAATAGAAAGTATAATCCCCAATGCTTTCCTTGGCCTCGCCGACTGTTGGCTTCTTTCCTTCATGTATTATAACGAGGACCCTCATTTCCCCTTCATATATCTGCTTGTAGCTTACGGGGGTCTCGGTTCTGGCAGTCTTGAAGCCATAGGTAGCGTAAGAGGGTTCTAGCACAGCTTTCGCCCTCGCTCTTGATCACGTTCTACGTGACGCTGGCGGTAACACAAGACGTTCCACGTAAGCCGCTATAGTTGAGGGTGGCGCTGGTGAACACTCTCAAGGTTCGTATGCAGACAACATTAATTAATACCCAAGAAAGTAGCAGGGGGACAGCGGCCGATGTAGCTCAGTTGGAAGAGCACCGGACTCGATATTCGGAGGTCGTGGGTTCAGTTCCCACCATCGGCATGTTGTTTTTATGCGAAGCATATTACTAGAGCTAAGCCTCAGCTCCTCGAGCGCGGCGGTGTCGCCACCATTGACCTTTCATGACCTACCACGTGATGCGTGACGTCACGACAGAGGAGAGACCGGGCTGCATCTCGCGCCGTCGAGCGCGGCGTCGCTACCAATGAGTACCACGTGGTGTGTGACGTCAGAGCAGAGGAGAGATGGGCAGCCGGCTCGCGCGGTCGAGCGCGGCGTCGCTACCAATGCGCTTCCCACTTCTACCGTTAGGTGCGCTGTAGTGAACACGTGATACCGCAGCGGCGATATATAAGGGGGGTGCGTCTGCGGTATTATTCCCCTGGTGGGGCTGGGGCAGGTGGGCCACCGCTGCTTGCGGCGGGAGCTGGCCTGCCGCAGAATTTTTATCTGTTGTAGGCCGTCATTGCACCCGCCACCTTTTCGGTGGTGGACGACGGCTGTTGCTGCGGCGCACGTATTTCTCTCCCTCTTCCTTTTCTTTCTTCTCTATTTTCTCCCCTTCTGTCTGCACGAGGCAGCGGAGGTGGCTCAGCTACAAAGCCAGTAGCAGGCCCGTGCATTTTCTTTTCCTTCTTCCTACAGTCACAACAACTTCTGCTAGGCACACACGGGTTTGAGATGCCTCCTGAAGACAGGGCTGCCCGTTGGAATGAGCATCTGTGTATCGGGTATGTCATTGGTAGCGGTATCGTTTGCAGGCAGTTTCATCTTTCTTCTCATAATGGCATTCTTATAGCGAGGCACGCGCTCGTATGCACTACCTATCGTTTCCCCGTCTAGGTAACAAAACAAAGTGCGTGATTCGGTTTTGAACAGTTTTCGTAAGGACCGCTTTATGGGCTTCGGTGGTGTAATAGAAGGACCACCGTGGCGGTGATATGGCTCGAAGGGTATACACGACGTGACCTCACAACCCTGCCTGCCTTGTGAAGACGAAACTACCGTTGCTGCATGTCAAGCCAGCTGGACATGGGTAGTTTACGATGAGGCTTTCCAATATGACCGTGTTGTTGCCGAAAAATTCATAATCGTTGATCCCTTCAGCACGTCGATGTTCTAAGAGCTTTTGATACGCGTACATATTCGCGTAATGGTAATCGATCAACGTTGGCCCGGGGTTCGTCATGTTCGTTGTGTGTCGGTAACACAGTTATACTACAGTATTTTCGAGATGGACGAGTCATGCTATTGCCGAGTTTAACCAAGGAAAACCGTGTATTGCCGAGTTTAACCAAGGAAAAACCGTGCATTTCCAAGCCTAGCCACCAATATGAATAGCTTCTGACTAGGCTTAACCTTAGCTAAGCCTGAGCATTTTTTCTTCTACTGTGTGTTTAATCATCTTTCCCCTAAACAGATTGCTTTACTAATTTATGTGGTTATCGAAATAAAAATTAAAAAAAGAAGACAAAGTACAATCCCCAATGCTTTCCTTTGCCTCGCCGACTGTTGGCTTCTTTCCTTCACACACACACACACACATATATATATATATATATATATATATATTGGACGTTCCACGTCTGCCGCTATGGTTGAGGGTGGCGCTGGCGAACAGTCTCAAGGTTCGTATACAGACAACTTTAATACCCAAGAAAGTAGCACGGGGGACAGCGGCCGATGTAGCTCTGTTGGAAGAGCACCGGACGCGATATTCGGAGGCCGTGGGTTCGGTTCCCACCATCGGCACGTTGTTTTTGCTTCTACTTTGTGTTTAATTATCTTTCCCCTAAACAGGTTACACTACTAATTTCTGTGATTATCCAAGTAACAATTAAAGAAAAAAAAGACAAAGTACAACCCACAATGCTTTCCTTGGCCTCGCCGACTGTTGGCTTCTTTCCTCCACACACACACACACACACACACACACACACACACACACACACACACACACACACACACACACACACACACACACACACACACACACACACACACACACACACACACACACACACACACACACACACACACACACACACACACACACACACACACACACACACACACACACACACACACACACACACACACACACACACACACACACACACACACACACACACACACACACACACACACACACACACACACACACACACACACACACACACACACACACACACACACACACACACACACACACACACACACACACACACACACACACACACACACACACACACACACACACACACACACACACACACACACACACACACACACACACACACACACACACACACACACACACACACACACACACGCACGCACACACGCACACACGCACACACACACACACACACATATATATATATATATATATATATATATATATATATATATATATATTGCTATATTGCCAGTGCACGTTAAAGAACCCCAGGTGGTCGAAAAAAGGCCTGAACAAGACGACGGAGGTCGTGCTTGCGCATGCCGTAGTGTCGGTTAGCGACCCGTCGGATCAGCCGTACCGTCGGCTGGACGGTGGTAGTAAGGCGGGAAAGGACAGTAGTGTGTTTGCCATTGGATTGGAGAAAGAGACCGAGAATACTGATGCAAGATACAGAAGGGATGGGATGTCCGTCGATAGTAACGTTAAGGTTAGGAGATGAGGTTGGAACTATGCCTCGAGCCAGGAGGAGCAGGAGCTCCGACTTGGACGGGGAACAAGCTAGTCCGACCGTGCGAGTGTAATCGGCGACCGTTTTAGCGCCCGCCTGGAGAGCGGCTTCCATCTCACCAATATTGCCGGTAGTCACCCAGAGGGTGATATCATCAGCGTAGAAAGCATGGGAGAGGTCAGGAATGCTAGCTAGAGCACGTGCCATAGGGAAAAGGGTGATGTTGAAGAGAAGGGGAGAGAGAAGAGAAACCTGGGGAGTACCTCGATTTCCAAGAGGGAAAGCGGGAGAGGAGAGGGCGCCGAATGAGATCTCAGCCGTGCGATGGGCAAGAAAAGCCTTGATGTAACTATGGATTCGGGAACCCACGTTAAGGGTAGAAAGGGCGTCTAGGATGGCGGTAAGAAGACATTATCAAATGCTTTCGTCAAGTCCAGCGCCATGATCGCGCGAGTGCGCTTGGCGTGAACAGGGTGAAGGATCTCTTCGAAGAGCTGGAGCATGACATCCTGTGTAGAGAGGGATGGGCAAAAGTTAAGTTAAAGTTAAATTGGTTCACAGGAAGGGAAAGGCGCAGTAACTGTCACACTTGCTATGTGGACACCCGAACCGCGCCGTAAGGGAAGGGAGGAAGGTTGGAAATGAAAGTGGAAAGAGAGAAAGAGAAGCCGTAGTGGAGGGCTACGGAGTAATTTCGACCACCTGGGGATCTTTAACGTGCGCTGACATCGCACGGCACACGGACGCCACTTCGTTTCGCCTCCATCGAAACGCAGCCGCCGAGGTCGGGTTCGAACCCGGGAACTCCGGCACAGTAGTCGGGCGTCTTACCACTGCACCACCCCGGCGGGGGATGGGCAAAATTCGAACATCGAATCGGGGAAAAGATGGTTGTCGTCGAGGAAGCTCTGTAAGCGGTCTAGAGCGACGTGCTCGAAGAGCTTACCGAGACAAGAGGTGAGGGAAATAGGACGGAGATTTTGAATGTCTATGGGATTGCAGGCTTGGGGATGAAGGTCACCTTAGCGTGGGTCCACTCAGAAGGCAGAGTGCCTTCGTGCGAATGTTTGTTAACGAGGTCCGTAATGGCCTCTAGGGATGATGTGTCCAGGTTACAGAGGGCCTTGTTAGAAATTTTGTCTGCTCCTGGTGCGGAAGTGGATATCACAAACCTCCCCCAAAGTGATATCTGCGTCAAGCGTAGAAATAATGGCGCCGATGTAAGAAGGGAGGGGGGGCGGAGGGGAAGTGCAGAGATAGCGATCTCGGAGTGCAAGAAGGAAATCGGAATCGGATAGCGGTGAGGATTGTAGGAGGCGCGTCACATCCCTGCGTTGCGTGGCCTTGGTATGCGACGGGTCAAGGAGGACACGTAGGAGCGCCCACGTATCCCTCAGCCCGAGGTTACCAGCCATACGGTCGCATGTCTGGCCCCACTATTGCCTGCTGAGGTATGAGCAGTGCTCCTCAATTTCCATACCCAGGCGGGCAAGGCGGAGGCGTAGTGTGCGATTGTGTTTTTGTGAAAGCCAGCGGTGGTGCAGGGAATGATGCGCCTCCCATAGGTGAAGGAGGCGGCTGTCAGCCGTGGAGGAGTGAGGAGGGGTAGGGACGGTAGAGGTGGCGGATGAAACAACTTTGAGCAAGGTGGCAGTCCATTGAGAAAGGTCTGAGATGGAGGTGGGGGCATGTTGCCGTGAGTGGCGAAACTGATCCCAGTCGACTACCTGGCTCAGACGCTGGCGGGAGGATAGGCTAGGAAGAGAGAGAGAAATGGACAGGATATAGTGGTCGCTGCCGAGAAAGACCCAGGTGTTCGTCCACGCTGCATCCACGACGTTTTTGCAAATGGAAAGGTCCGGATTAGTGTTGCGTTGGACGCTGGAGCCGATGCGAGTTGGGTCAGAAAAATCATCCTCCACTACCGCAACTCCCGATTATCCCTCCCTCCCCCTCACAAGTCCCTATCTAAAATCGAACAGAATACGTGGCGCCATTTACAGGCCCACACTTTCCTCTCCCCTGCACGCCTTGCCCTTATTCACCCTGGTGCCATCTCGCCCCAATGCACGCTTTGCAGCTCTATCCGAGCTGACTATGCTCACATTCTTTACTCTTGTCCGGCGCACGTTCCCCCCCGTCTCCTGGCAAATAAACGGCCCGCAGCTGTGGGAGGCTGCTTTGGCCAGTTCGGAGCCACATATTCAACAGCGGCTTACAACCTGGGCAGCGGAAGTCACCGCCAGGCGTGACCTGGAGGCCACGACCAGCAGCCGGAAGCCACCCACGGAACGGCGGCAACATAATTTTACTTTTTTAATTTTTTTGGCCTTCACTGAATAAAGTTTGTACTACCATCCTACAGCCACAACGACAACAACAGAACACATCTCGTGGGATCTCCCGGACAGATGACATGGGAGATTTTCACCGCGAGCCAAGAAATGCTTTCGCCTTAATATTCGTGCCTGCAGCAGCGTTGGATCTATGAGCGATAGTCACTGTTAGTAACCCACCTAAAGCTACTACCAAAGTGCATCTTGTATTGATTACATCTTTGCGCGACACGCCAAAGTGACCAGCGTGAACTATGTCTCTTATTTTGTTATCGCATTCTGCTACTCGCTGTCCAGCGCGACAACAGAGGCGCTAACTTTTGATTAGAGCCAAGTTTCCTCAAAATCTGCACTTTGTTTATGGCAACAGAGCTTTGGTATGTGGGGTTTAAAGTCCCAAAGCAACTCAGGCTGTGAGAGATGCCGTAGTGGAGGACTCCGGAAATTTCGACCACTTGAGGTTCTTTAACGTGCATTGACATTGCACAGCACACGGGTGCCTTGCTTTTCACCTCCATCGAAAAACGGCCGCCGAGGCCGGGATTCGATCCCGCCTACTTGGGAACAGTGGTCGAGCGCCGTAACCACTGCGTCACCTCGGCGGGGAACAGAACTTTGGACGGTACGCTTGCATTCCCGCAGTGAAATAACCTATGTGTAGCACTGACGAGACCACCAATTTGCATTTATTTATTTATACAAAATCCCCTAAATGCCCTCACGCATGAGGGTGTCAACATAGTGGAGGGGGTACAGGCAAATCATGAAAAAGTGACAAAACCACGACATTGTTGCGGCAAGAAGCGAGAGCCGTTTTCGCAACAAATGCATTTTCGCTTCGAACGACTCTGGTAGTCAACAAAAAAAAGTAGAAGGCCACCAAATCATGCGGACTTACCACATTACCACATGCACACATACGGTTAACCCAACCGGCAACTGCTATATGGTAATTTTTCAAACGTGGTTTTCATAGTTGTAGCAAAGGACGCTACAATATCAGAACTAGAAATTAAAGAAACAAGTGCGACTTTACTTGCAATATTGTAAATATCAACCATCTGGCCCTAGAATTAAGCGAAATAGCAAGAACAAACATAACAAACTCGTCGGTCTCTGTAACAATGACGCTGAAAAGCCGATGTGCATCGCGCACTGTAAAATGAATAGTTGCACTACGCAGCTTACTAAGGATCTGGAGCGATCCGACGCCAGTGCAAGGGGCTATTGTAACACGCGCGAAAGTATCCAGTCCAGCAAAAGTTGCTCCGGCCAACACATGTGAGCATGCAGCGTAAAAAAAATTCCAAAATAATTGCAGATTCTGCACTGGGCCTGTATTTCGAGTTAGCGTCGTTATCGTAGTGTTGCTATGTCACGTGACCTCGAGCCATCTGATTGGCCGAAACGGCGGAACCGGAAAAAGTGGAAACATCATGTTCCGGCGTGTTCACCAATCAGATGACTCGAAGTCGGGGAAATAGCGACTTTCGATAACGACGCAAACTCGGATTGCAGGCCCTGGTCAAATTCGTAAGTTCTCCGCCGTGGTGGTGCAGTGGTAAGACGCCACGACTACTGTGCCGGAGTACCCGGGTTCGAACCCGACCTCAGCGGCTGCGTTTCGATGGAGGCGAAACGAAGTTGCGTCGATCTGCTGTGCGATGTCAGCGCGAAGATCTACTCCGTAGCCCTCCACTACGGCTGTTCTTCCTCTCTTTCCACTTTCACTCCCACCTCCATCCCTTCCCTTACGGCGGGGTTCAGGTGTCCACAGAGCAAGTGTGACAGATACTGTGCCTTTCCCTTCCTATGAACCAGTTATATATGTAAATTCGCAAGCCTGAGCGTTAGTGTATTGTCGGAAGGGTGGCAGGGGCTGGGGCTAAAGAGGTTTTAGCTGGGACGGTAGGCCAACGCCGCTTTGCATCGGGGGATAGCCATCCACCGAATTTTTTCGATTGTAGGCCGTCATTTCACCCGCCACTGCTTGTTGTTGTGTTGTTGTGATTGTTGTGGCTGTAGGAAGGAAAAGAAAATGCACGGGCCTGCTACTGGCTCTGTAACTGAGCCACCTCCGCTGCCTGAATGATTGATTTATAGGAAGATAAAACTTGTTTTCTGTGGACACATCAACCGTGCCGTAAGGGAAGAGAGGAAGGTAGGAGTGAAAGTGGAAAGAGTGAAGGAGGAGCCGTAGTGGAGGGCTACGGGGTAATTTCGACCACCTGGGGATCTTTAACGTGCGCTTACATCGCACAGCACATGCTTTGTGCGGACAGAAGAGAAACTGATTTATTTATAGGAAGGGAAAGGCGCGCTAACTGTCTCACTTGTTTTCTGTGGACACCTCAACCGTGCCGTAAGGGAGGGGAGTGGGAGTGAAAGTGGAAAGAGAGAAAGAGGAGCCGTAGTGGAGGGCTACGAAGTAAGTTCGACCAACTGGGGATCTTTAACGTGCGCTGACATCGCACAGCACACGGACGCCTCTTCGTTTCGCCTCCATCGAAACGCAGCCGCCGAGGTCGGGTTCGAACCCGGGTACTCCGGCACAGTAGTCGGGCGTCTTACCACTGCACCACCCCGGCGGGGCGTGGACAGAAGGGAAAATAAAGAAAGAAAAAGAAGAGGGAGAGAAAGACGTGCGCCGTAACAACAGCTAACGTCCATCAGCGAAGCGATGGCGGGTGTAATGACGGCCTACAACAGATAAAAATTCTGTGACTGGCTAGCCCCCGCCGCAAGCGGCGTTGGCCTACCATCCCAGCCCTGTAGGGCCAGGAACAGCCACTCTTCCCGCCACTGGTTGGTTGCACAACTTTTAATTCCATCGCAAATGGGCGTCCTCTTCCCGCCCCCGGCACGCGTGCCAGGGAAGACGGGGAGTCGTGCGCCCGCGGATTAGAGGCTGGCAGGTAGCCCTCGGATTCATGCGGCCTCTTCCGCCAGATGGACGGTGCGGTACTGGATAGCAAGGTCCGCGCTTCACAGCAGGGTATCCCAGGCTACTTTATTTTAATATTTTGCCCTATCCCTGGAGATTGTGGGCACTCCCAAATTATGTGGTTGAGGGTCTTCTCGCCCCACACTGTTTGCACAAATCATTGTCCCCAAGTCCCGCCACTGCTTCGGTGGTGGACGACGGCTGTTGTTACGGCCAGTGCTTTTAACCAGTGCTTCTGCTCTCTTCTCCCGTCTCTCCTTGTGGTATGGCAGTGGAACTGCCGAGGATTCCCGAGCAAGCGAGCGTTAGTGCAACAACATCTCGAGCAAATAGTTGAAAAACCTCTAGCCGTAGCCCTACAGGAAACTGGCAAAGGAATGATTAAATTATCAGGATACCAAGCGTTTGCTAGTGGACGGGGAGGAAAATATCGGGGCGCTACATTCGTCAAAAGGAACGTAGCGGTGATCGAACATGAAATTAGTTCTCGCGACATTGAGGCAGTTTTCGTTGAAATCATCACGGGCAGGAAGAAGGAACCCAGTATTTTCGCCCTAAACATATATAGCTCTCCTCAGCAGCGCAAAGTTAGGTTTAAGACATTATTTCGCAAAGCAATAAAGGCAGCTGGAGCCAGCCCCCTGCTAATTGTAGGAGACTTCAACGCCTGCCACTAAGAGTGAGGATATAATAGGCAAGATCAGAAGGGCAGGCACTTATGGGAAGATTTTCAAGAATTAAACCTCACCCTGCAGACAGACTCTGGCTGCCAGACCAGGAAGGGAAACGGTGTGAGCAAAGACACAACCCCAGACTCAACATTTACCAAAAACATAGAGGAGCTTAGGTGGAAGAACACAGAGCTCAACTTTGGAAGCGATCATTACGTCCTCGAAATAACGCTTAAACGGGGAGTCAAAGTAAGACGAGAAAAGATCATCAGCGCAATCAAAGGGGAGAAATTCAGACACATTACGGAATCCGGAAACATGGACGAAAATATTCAGAACATCGACGATTGGGCAGAAACCCTCATGCACCACTTTAAATCCGCTACCATTACCCTAAAGGGTGATGATGCACCGAAAACAGTCGACAGGAAGCTCGTATACACATAGGGGAAAAAAATGAGGTATGGAAAGACGCCTCCGGTGTCAGAGATGGAACCAAACCTAAGGCGAAAAATAGCCAGGCACAATAAGGAAATTGAGGATTATGCAATTAAACTCTGCGAGCAAATCTGGTGCAACAGGTGCGATAAAATGGAGGGCAACATGAGCTTTTCAAAGACGTGGAGCTTGTTACGATATCTTCTTGATTGCGACAGTTCGAAAACGTAATCAAACACAACAATAGTAAAGGAAAGATACGCGTTCGATAGGCCTGACGCGGAACTAATAACTAAACTGGTAGACACATATGTCGGCGATACAACATTCCTCCCTCTTACGCAATACGCGGTTCCTCCGAACGAGGCCCTCGACGCGCCCATCTCAGAAGCGGAAGTTAGAGCCGAAATCCTGAGCTTAAAGACGCGTTCAGCTCCCGGCCCCGATGGAATAACAAATAAAATGCTACGAAACCTAGACGACGCTTCCACAGCGGCACTCACCAACTACATGCAAGAAGTATGAAGTGGCGGTCGTCTTCCCCAGCAGTAGAAAACTGCAAACGTTGTGCTAAATCCAAAACCTGGCAAGCCACCGAAATTGGAAAACCTCAGGCCTATTTCTCTAACC